>NW_010365163.1:75335-128375 GCF_000414095.1 Morus notabilis
TGTTTTCGGGGAGAACCCAAATTAGCTTCATTTGGGGACTTGAGATAAATGGATTAGCATCTTTAATCCTTGTTTTGAGATTGAAAACCCTTAGAATGATAATTTGAAACATGAAAATGGATTAGGACACACTAATAAGAAATCTTGGTTGAAAATTGAGATTTGGATTGCTTTAGGAATGAGAATTAATCCTAAAGTGTTGTTTTGTATCAGAGATCGCTGAGGATTCAGACTGAAAGGGGCTTGAGGAAGCGAAAGCTGGAAAAGGCAACGCTAGTCCCAGGTTTGATAGTGCGAGGTAGGATTTCTATCCCTTTTCCTTGTGAGCATGTTTTCAAAAAGGATTTCGGCCTTGAAAATGTTTTAAAGAAAGGGATTGGTTTGCGAAAGAAAAACGTTTTGAAAACCATGGCTTATTTAGTCATGGAACCTCATGGCTTGTCCAGTCATGGGGCCCACGGCTTGAGTAGTTCGTGGAGTCGTATTAACGATTTCAAAATATTAATGAATGATTTCTTAAGCAAAGAGATCTTGTGAACTGGTAATAGAGTCTATTGCTGTAAGCCTAGATAGGATGCGGAGAGTGCATCCTCGAGGGTAGAACCCGAAACTCGGTCCGGGTAGGCGAGGCACTTGGTTAGGTAAGTAATTTGTACTAATTACTTGCTGAAGCCTGTAAAACGGTTATTTACAGTTGTTTCCTTTGAGAAAAAGGATGTGAGGTTCCGGCTGTTCTGTCGGTACTGAATGTCTTATTTTATTTACTTATTCATTTATGTATTCCCTCACACATTTATTATTCATTTATTTATAACGTTTATTCCAAATTATATCCTACTGGGCCTTTCGCTCACGTTTTATTTTTCAAATGTATTAAACCCCTCCCAGGAGATTCTAGGAGTGGTGCACAGTAGCTGGACATTTGCTACGGAGCAGCTGAGTTGTGCTGCTGTTAGAATCAAGTAAGGATTGTGGTCATCCTCGGGTATAAATGTAAGGAACTGAGAATCCTGTAAACTTATGTAATATTTGGATTAACTAGACTGTGGTTGATGTCTGTTGTAATGATTATTTACATGTTCATGTATGTACGATACCGTATGTCCTGTGGGGTGGAGCCCTGTGTGTCAGAGGCTCCAGAATTATGTAATTTAATTATATTTTAATGCAGTTAAGTGTGGGGCCCGGTTGAGAATCTGCTTTATTAATCTCAAATTGAGCTCCACATCACCCATCCTATTTGGGGGGGCGTGACATGTTTGGTCATATTATTAGAACTATGAGTTTTTAAAAATGTGAGTGAAAATGATTGTGAGAATATTCAGGTTGAATTTTGAATAGTAAAATGAGTTAGAACCTTAAATTTAAGGGGATGCGATTGAGTTTAACCTCAATCCTAAACCCAAATACAAGTTAAAAATGTTATGCAACCAAACAAAAATTTAAACTTAAAAATTAGTTATTGGTTTAAACCCATCTAAATCCTTCCAAACAAATAGGCACATCATTAACTATTGAACTTCTGGAGGGAAAGAAAAAAAAACAAAAATCACGAATTATTAACTTCTGAACTTTAAATTTTGTTTTTTCAAATTGTTTTTAATATTTGGGGAAAATAATTAACATTTAACTTTATAATTAGTTAAAACCCATCATTTAGGAAATTTTTTTTTGGGATATTTATATTTTTATACCATGTGTTTTAAGTTTATTTAAAATCTATACCTTTAATTTTTGATCTCATTAAATATATACCTTCATATTATATTTAATATACAAATCTATCTCTTATCCCGGTCAATAATTGATTTTGACCTTTAAAATGATTAAACTATCCTTAAGAAAAAAGAAAAAACACTAAAACTTTCTAATATTATGATAATTAAAAATTAATAACACAAAAAAAACCATTTGAATGGTATTTTACATATTTTAGAGGTCAAATTTGTGAGTTTAGAGTTTTTTAAGGTTTGTTTTCTTTTTTTATATTTTTATATAAGGGCATTTTAGGTATTCTCAAGGTTAAAATCGATGATCGACTGTGAAAATGTATAAATTTTGTATTAAATCTAATTTAAATGTATATATTTAATGAGATAAAATTAAAAGTATAATTTTTAAATAAATCTAAAACACAAGACATACAAAAATTAATATCTTTTTTTTAAGGAAAGGAAGCATGAAATTTTAGTTTATATGTGCCATGAAGAAAACTCTTTTAATTCCCTGAAAAAGAAGAGGATTTTTCCCCCAAAAATGAAAGGTAGTTTGATTTATGGATTCAGAACTATTTTCATCAGAATCATTCTCATTTTACGTATATTTTTTATAAAAAAAATACTATAACAAATTACGAATCATGATTTAAATTATTACACGAATCCTCCTTCTCAACGTTTGTGATGGTTATTTATACCATACTGTTTCATTGATTAATCTAGTTTAATTGTTGTGATAACAGTAAATATTATTTAAAGAAATGATAAAAAATAAGGGTGATGATCTCGATGTACAATATTAATATGATAAAAATTGTGGCAGGTATTTAGAAGGCACTAACCACTGCTCCCGGTTGCACAGCTCGAGGCTAAACGGCGTTGGACACTAACGGCGTCTACTTCGACGTGGGCCCCACTTTGTGCTATAATTTACTTCGGCGTGGGCCCCAAAATGTACGGATGCAAAGCAGGATGGCTATCTTCCGACACAACACGTGGAGACTACTGAGTCACACCCTATAATATTCTGTATTTTTTTTAAAAAAATATTATTTCGCAAAAGAAAATATTACCATTTTTGGTTGGCCAACGCCAAACATCCCATGCATCCCACGTCATTTCTTCTATATATAGAAGAGCCGATGGAGTACAAAATTTGGTACTTCAACAGCTTGCTTGCAATTTTTTTTATTACATGTTTTTAAGCATTTTTAAAAAAAATTTGTCTTTCTTCAATTTTTTTTCATTTCCATTTTCTTTAAAGATTAATTTCAATTTCCATTAAATTATGATCTCTGTGACGCTTTACTCTCTGAATTTTAAAAGATAACATCTGTTCTCCCTGAATTTTATTCTGTTAATAATTTTACCTCTTCCGTTACACTGAGTGACAGAATTCACCACGTGTCTATTATTTAACCCATCTCAGAAGGATAATATCGTAAAATATCCTATAAAAACCCAAATTATTAAAAAATGGATTAAAATGCATAAATTTGTCAAGGGAAATAAAATCTTCTATGTTCAAATAATCTCCCAACCAAGAACGAATCTTTATTTCGCAAAAAATGAAAAAAGAAACCACAAATCAAAACAATGGCCATTGCCCCATCGAATCCACACCTTCAAGAATCACCGTCGCGTGAGCAGACCAGCCCATCACAATCGCCCCCCTCGCTCCTACCTCCATTGCCACCTCTTCAACGCCACCACCGCCTAATATGTCCGAGACCATTGGCGAGAATGAGAAGAACCTAACTCCTCCCCTATGCGAACCAAGATCTGTTAAGCCACCCTCTTCACAAGTTGCCATCGCACCATTATGCTAGATCTTCCCTCTCCACCATTGCAAGCTCTCCTCATCGAGCCTATCTCCATCGTTGTGAGCTCTCTTTCACCTCCGCCATCGCCAGTTGCAAGACCCCTCCTTCACTCATTGAGCTAGCCTTCGCCTTCATTTATGGCGTTTTGAAAGTCGATGAATGCGCGAACAATGCCGATCTCCACCGTCCGCCGCCATGATCACCGAGATTCTAAACAAAGATAGGTTTAAGCGTAATTTTACTTTCAAATCTCACCAAATAATAGATATGTGGCTAATTTCGTCACTCAGTGTAACGGAATGGGTAAAATTGTTAATTGAACAAAGTTCGGGGGGAGCGGATATTACATTTTAAAATTTGATGGGCAAAGCATTACAGGAGTCATAGTTCAGGGGGAATTTTTGATTGTATTTTAAATATTGTTCCTTTTTTTTTTCTTTTTTAACACATGTATTTTTCATTATTTCCCATTAAAATATTTTTTCCATTAATTTTCTCTTCAAACACTTTTTTTTTATTTTTTATTTTTGCTTTGCTTGCTTGCTTTCAAGCATTTTTTAAAATCTTTTTTTTTCTGCTTCTTTTCCTTTCCATTTTCTTTAATTGTATTATAAATATTGTTCTTTTTCTTCTTCTTTTTACTTGCATAAATATTGTTACTCATGAAACGCTATACTCTTATTATGTATCTACACTTTTAGTAGAGAAGATGTATATATATTTTTTCAACTTTTTTCTTTCAACCATCATTATGCATAGTATGAAATTGTTAATTTTCATCGAATCATAGTTTTATTTAGGTTAAAATTTAAAACTTCTTAATAATTTTACACGGCCGTTATAGGAAATTTTTTTTATGAATATCCTTTTTTTTAGTTTGAAAATAATTATCAATTGGCTATATTTATTTCTTTTTATTATTGTTAAAATATTGTTGATATTATTAGCATGTCGTGTTTCAGTTTGATATTGTTAACATATAGTGTTTATCGTATTTCAATTGGCTATATTTATTTATTTTTATGAATTGTTTGCATATTTATTACTTTCTTTTTAAAGAAACAATTTAAAAAGCATTCTTGTATTGAAATATTACTTATCATTTTTAATAATTTTAAATAATGTGAAAAAATACAATTTGCAAAGTGAAAAAGAAAAGAATAACAGTGCCAATAAATTTTTTTTTTTTTTTTTTTTTTTTTTTTTTTTTTGCTGATCAGGGTGCCAATAAATTGACATAATTAAGCCTCAACACTGGTAGAAAAAAATTCAAAAAAAAAAAAACTTGTAGCAAATATATAAATAAAAGCCTCAACACAAAGATAACATGAGTAATAAACGCATCAGAAATCTAACGGAAACACAAAAAATTTATTGTATATGTAAACATTACACGACACATAAACACATTTAATAAGGGATCGAGTTGTGTTAAGTTAACATGAAAAATGATCCATTTATGACTCAATTAACATGGAAATTGACGTTTAAAAAACATAAATTCGCTACTATTTAAAGCTTAATGAGGAGCACTTCTCGAGTCGGATTGTGAGGGTCATACTCCTATTGTTTTCACAACCAGACTCCTTGACTCAGTTTGTTTGGCACTTTTTTAAAATCAAAACGAGCATACAACTTATATAACTAACAAACACATTATTTTCTTTTCAAATATCCAGACCGAAAAGGGAAAAAAATCTATGCATGCAACGAATATTTAGTTGGTTACATACATACATATATATATATATATAATACTAATAATGAGTGTCTTAAAGCGTCAAATTAGACCGGAGTTTCTTCTATAAATTATACATATGACGCGGCTCAATTTTGAGTTAAGGTTGTTAATTCGATCAGAGCAAAAAAAAAAAAAAAAAAAAAGTTGTTAATTCGAAACCTGCCCGTTTAATATTATACATTTTATATGTGCCAATCCAAAATTAATATGAAAATTAAATGGGATTTATTTTGTGTTGCTTTCAAGTCGTGTCATGTAGGAAAATTCTACATTGTGATTTATTTTGTTTTGCTTTCAAGTTGTGATATGTAGGAAATTTCTAGTCTCTCAATTTCAAAAAAAAAAAAAAATGGAGAATTTACCGTTGAGCACATGAGTCTGAACCTTTATCTTTTATTTTTAATAAATACTCTTTTATTAATATAATTATTTGATTAAAATAATTATAAACTAAAAATAAAAAATAAAAATCATGACTCATACACTTTTAAAAAATATTTATTAAGATTACCCTTTTTACGAACTCGAGCCCACCATCTAAATTCCAAATAACTAACTACTGAGTTTATTATTACGTAAGCCTTCCTTACGCTCTATCAACATATAATGGTTCATTCACTCTATGTATTAGTATGTTGTAATCATCCCCTATGTTTTGAAAATCACATCATATATGTCTATGATTTTCATATGGTTAGGCCCACTACCACGACAGAGGTGATAAACAAGTTCACTAGGTACAATTATCATTTTTTTTTTTTTTGGTGAGAATTATGTTATAGGGTACTTATAAAAAAAGTAAAAAAAAATAAAAAATTACAAAATATCGATAGTATTGAGTATCACCTATTAATAGATGGTGGGTTTTGTAATATGAGGTTTATAAACGAGGCTCATCTTCTATGAGTGATGGATCTTAATTACCACTTATTGTGACTTTTTAAGTATTTTTCTTTCTTACGATGAAGAGCTTGGGAAACCTTAATAAAGTTTTGTTACGATAATAACAAAAATAGGCAATAAGAAACGAAGAATGAGAACACATATTTAACGTGGAAAAACCCAAGATGGGAAAAAACTACGGGCAGAGGAAGAAAAAATTCATTATGCCGAAAAACTGATACAAAATAGGAGTTCTAGGAGGCTATATATGGGAGCATCCCTAAAGAACCCTAATATTACAGGATATATATATATATATATATATATGCGCGTGAAAATAAGAAATAATTAAACCCTATCGGCCCAATCTCTTCTCTACCACTCCTATCGGGCCGATCTCTTTGCTACCACCACATATCCCCAAAAATTTTTATAATTAAAATTGCACTATATATGTCAAACCGTGAGCTTTTTAGGCCGGGCTAAACTAAATTCGGATCATCATACTCTAACAAGTTTTTATGGGAGTAATTACGTAGAAGTAATTCAAACATTGCTAATTATCTAAACAATCGACCCCTATATTTTTTCTTACTCCTCTATATATGTTGGGCGTCCATATAGTAATATCATATATGGGTATGGAGCAGCGAAAGACCGGGTTTATAGTGGAGATCGTATCCTACAAGGAGACTGACTGACTTTGGCCGATCCATGGTTGCCTCAACCCAGCTACTTGCCTACTTCTTTAATTAAGTCATGAAACAGACGCTTTAAGGTTTTAACATTTCTTTTTTCTAGATTTTTCCAGCGGTGAAAGAAGCTACTCATATGTACGCCCTTCCATGCTCAATGCTGTTGTCTAGAAGTTGAAAATGATTGGTATTATATTTGTGTACGCCTCTTGTTTTTGCCATCTCTCTAGGTTTAGAGGTTTCTCAATCTCAATTAATGGCGGATTTTTCTGTTGTGCATAAAAGACAAAGTTCCTAAAATGGATTTTGAGCTTATGCGTGTCTTTCTCTGAGTGTTATAGTTTGAGAGAAATATTGAACGAGTTAGAGATTGTGGATTGGTGTTTGTATTATCATTTTCTGAAAAAAAAAAAAAAAAAAGGTACAAGGTTGATTTTAGAATTAAGACGACACAAAATTATACAGAATTAAAACAACGAAGAATACGTAGTTAATGGTGAACAATTAATACGACTGCTGTTCTTTAAGAAATGAAAAATTAACTGCTTTAAGTTTTTAATTCGAGTTGAAATGTGATTTTATGTAAGAGTTTTTTATTGTAGCAAAACGTTGGATATGACTGTTTATGATGGTTTTTTTACTGTAATGAAACTCGAATTCTAAATTCGAATCGGTGAAATGAACGAGACTTAAAAGTTTGAAGAAAAAACAACGCTACATGAGTAAGAAATGAAATTACTTCCAACATCCATTGAGCTATAACGTTGACGGTTTTGGAAGGAAAATACAGCAGACATTCAAACAGTACTGCTCAATGGAATCATTATTATATATATTCCACACATCATCAAATTTTCATAAAGCATTATTCAAATGAGCCGATTAATTAATGTCTAATGAGAAGATTATTTGCAATAATAGAAATGAAGCAGTTTAGTCTCAGCGATATAAGAAATCACATCTTGACATAAATTGATAATTTAACAGCAGTTGATAAAAAAAAAAAAGACGCTGCAAGCAGTACTATTTCAGAGAATGAAAGAAAATGAATAAAAGCCAAATTACCTGTTGAGATTTGGAAGAAAATTGCACCTAAGTCACAAATTGCTCACAGATTATCTCAGCAGCTTCTTTGGTATCAATAACCAGTAAGAAAGAGTTATCTATTTATATTCTCTTAGAATATCCAATGTTTGTTGGAGAATAGCCGCACCTTTTTTGGAATATGCTTTCCTTAATTATTGCCCCACTTAATTATTTGGATCAATTACAAATCTTTCCTTAGAAGAAAACAAACTTCAGCTTTTAGAGCATTTCTTTTAAAGCTAACTCAATGCCCCATTGTTGATTTTTGTTTATAACTTTTCTCTAATCATAAACTTTAAGGTCCATTCGTTCGTTTCGCTGCTTTAAGTTGAGAATTTGAGTTGAAAAGTGTATTTATGTGAGAAAAAACACTATAGTACAAAAAGTTAAATTTAAATTTTTATGAGAAAACATACTGTAGTAAAAACTTGAGTTTGTGATTCAAACTAATGAAACTAACGGGCCCTAAGCTAGACATTGTCGTTTAACATGAAAATAACTGTGCTTTCTCTATGCTTACCTTCAAAAAGTATTGGCTAATTTTCATAGTAATGCCCAAAAGAGAACCTGGAAAGAAAAAAAAAAGTATGTGGCAGAAATTAGGCATTCAACTGCTATGACCATTATCATTAAAGATATAAAAACACGCATGCATATTTTTGAATTAATTTGAGGAAAGATATGAAGCAATCTCGGATCTTGAAAGATTACAAGAGGAAAAACTGAACTACATTTGTTGAAGATACAAATTAACATGTGGATTCAGGTTTCTGTATAATGCCCGATAGTATCTGATGGAACGGAGAAGTCCATGATGCTTGGTGGGTTTCAATGTTCATGAATGGGCCTAGACATCTTTGAAGTGAGGAAAAAATTAGAGAATTTATTCTTAACAGTGGATGAGTCCGGATCTTATTTCTTATTCTTGATAAATATTATTTTTTTAATATAATTATTTAACTAAAAAAATTATGAATCAAGAGTAAAAGATAAAAATTCTGATCCATACACTTTTTAAAGATTATTTAATAGACCTGAGATGAATTAAAATTAATAGGCTAATAGTTTATATAAGTTAATAAATAGGCCGCTAAATTACTGTTTTCGTCCATAACTTGTCTGGTTATGAACCATAATTTGACAAGTTATTGTCCATACATCACGGTTTTTGTCCATAACTTGTCTGACTATGAACCATAACTTGACAAGTTTATCCATAACTTATCTGGTTATAAATCATAACTTGACAAGTTATGATCTATTAATTTTTATAACTAAAAATTGACCAATACACTTTTTTAAACTTTTCATATTGACATATTTTATACTATTTCTGTTATTTATCAAGATTACCCGTGAGCGAGTGCAGAGGCTTTTTAATGGGCCTGGATATAGTTGAGTTTGAGTGAGCCTAGAGGCTTTTCCTTTCTCAACCCGCTGCCTGAAATCTTATTTTAACTGTTAATAGTTATTCTAGATTTCTATGAAACTCAATAGATTAAATATTAACTTATTCGTGTACTAAATTTATTCCTCAAATATGTTTATCAAAACGAAGTTGCAATTTATGTCACGCAGTATATTGAAGAAGAGAACAGTAGCAGAAATTTGAATGGCGTGTGGAAAAAATAGGATGCAAGTCAACATTATTTGTGTCACGATTTAACCATTACTTAATTCTTTTTATTATACACCCACGAGTTTTGTTGTTTACTCAAATGCTAATCAATTTCTTTTGTTTGATACATAACAAGCAAGGTCGGTGAGTGAGCACTTTATTAAAAAAAAAAAAAAAAAAAAAAAAAAAAAAAAAAAACTCAAGATAATATTTTGTCAACGACCATCGTTTTTGTTTTCTTTTAAAATGACCAACGAACACTCAACGATTGGGTAGGAAACATGAGAGCCCACCAGTTACAAAAAATTCTTTTGGGGAATCATTTGACCAGCTAACAGTTGATGAAACTCTTGGAAGTAAGTTGGGAACTAACGCAACCACACAAACAGAAATAACCATGACAAAGTACAAAAGGTCTTGGGAGGCTCTTGAGTAGACGAGGGATTTGGATGTAGACTGAGATGACAAGAAGGAAAAAAAAAAAAAAAAGGTTAAAAATCATCATGGTGGCCGGTAGTTACCCTAATGAAAAAGAAATGATAAAATATGAAAGAGTAAAAAAAAGAAAAGAAAGGCAATCAAGGATATTCTGGTTTCGTTTATTCGGCCCGCTTAGTTCGTTGATTCGAATTTTTAATTTGAGTTGAGATGTGATTTTATGTGAGAACTTTTTACTGTAGTAAAAAAGTTAGATGTGATTGTTTGTGAGAGCTTTTTACTGTAGTAAAACTCGAATTAGCGAAATGAACGGAGACAGTTCATTTCATCAATTTAAATTTAAATTTTAAATATTATTATAATAAAAAAATCTCAAAAATAATTACATTTAATTTTTTTATTACAATAAAATTTTTTTACATAAAGTTACATTTTAACTTGAATCAGTAAACTAAACGAACTCTTAACTGATTCGAATTTTTAATTCAAATTTTGTCACAAAGAGTCACATCTTTTTTATTATAATTAAAAATTTTCACATAAAATAATTATATTTATGTTCGAATTGAAAACTCAAATAGACAAACTTAAGCCTCGTTCACTTCGTGGATTTGAGTTTTCAATTCGAGCTGAGATGTGACATTTTCTGATAACTTTTTACTGTAACAAAAAAGTTAAATGTGACATTTTATAAGAATTTTTTACTGTAAAAATTTAAAATTAAAAACTCAAATCAGTAAAATGAACGAGGCCTTAAAGAATCTTTACTTGAGATACGAGTGATCACCATGATTTTGGGTGCTGAAGCTTTTACAAGCTAGGACAATAACGAGCAAAACATTGATGATGCTGTTAAAGAATCCCTCTGTATGTACCACACAAAATGCGTGTCATCTACGCGAACAAATTGATATGTTTTCTCTTTCTTTTTTTTTTTCTTTTTTTTTCAAAAATTATAACGGGATTAAAGGGCGGAGTGATAGAGGGTGGTGATTAACGTTTGGTTCATAAATTTAGAATTATGATTTAAAATTATTTTTAATTTATGTGTATTTTTTATAAAAAAAAATACTATAACGAACCACGAATTATAATTCAAATCATGACACGAATCCACCAATCAAACACAAAGAGAAGAGATACTACATTGATCTCATGAGACATAATTTAAGAGAAATATGATATTCCCATGTGACATATGAATCTTTATAAAGTCGGATCATCGTGACGGTTCATGACTTACGCACACAGACGAGCTGGCTTATCACCCGTCCGGCCAAGCTCTCGGTGGCTTTTCCTCCTTTATACATAAAGAGATATGTATATGTGGTGTTTTCTACAATAAATTTCTATTAGTACGTGCATGTTGAAATTGGGTGATATACAAAACATATCGAATTTAATACAAATTTGAAGCACTATAAAGATATCAATGGTGTTTTTTTAAAAAAAATATATTATACCATTAAATTCTAATATATATATATATATATATAGAGAAAGTCTTTGAAATAAAGAACTCTCAGAAAAAAGATAAATAAGAGGGAAAAAACAATAAATTCTAGCGAGAAATTTGAAAATACGAGGGTCAGCTTTTTATGACAAAGTTTAAATACCTATATCGTGGAGGCAACTAACTGAAGAAAATTAATATTGTTTCTAATTGTTCTTTTTGCTGGAAACCTTCTTGAAGAAGATCAACAAAAGAAAACTAATATTCTTTTAATTTCCAAAAGCATAAGGTCCGGTTTTGGTATTAAAAAGCAAAAACAAAAAAGAGTGGCTATTTAGGACCACAATATATAGCACATGATTTGCCTGGTTAGAATCTAAAATCTCTAGGTTCCATAAAAGGAAAAAAAAAAAAATCTAAATTTTTAGGACAGAGATATCTCACTGAAGACCCTGCACTGTTATAGGCAATTTTGCAGTGTTCCAATAAGCATCCAAGCAAAGCCAAAAATCTCATAACTATGATAAGTAATTTTCCTTCCAAAATTCTTTTCTCATTGCATGAAAAAGTTATCTTCTCTCAATTCTTATGCAAGTATGTATAAAGGTGCAAAACTTGTAAAATTTGCCCATGAAACTAAATGTCCGTTTAGTTCGCTGATTCGAGTTGAGATGTGATTTTATGTGAGAATTTTTTACTGTAATAAAAAATTTAGATGTGACTATTTATGAAAATTTTTTACTGTAATAAAACTTAAATTTTAAATTTGAATCAATAAAATGAACGGAGGTTAAAATTAACATGTGCTACCGGCACATATGTTCCAATTTAAATACATAAAGGCTTATAGTATATCTTATTTCTTTATTTTTTTCCAAGCGTAAGAAGAAAAATAATAAAGGAGCTTTCTTTATAGCATTTTGCACACCCATTCAACGCTCAGCTCAAACACCGTGTTTCCAAGTCAAACCTTTTGTACAAAATAGCAAAGACTTAGAAGATTGGACTTTTTTTTTTTTTTTTTAATTTTAAAGGAAAAACAGATAGTTGGAGCTCCTTTAAAGGGAAGGGCCCTAGTTGAACAAGCGTGCCAAGCTGCAACCAATTCCTTGCCTTGTAAAGAACCCAATTCTCTGATTTGGCCAGATCTTTTTAAAGAGTCTCTGAAAAAAGTAAAAGCCTCTCTCTCTCTCTCTCTCCTCTCTCTCTCTCTCATGTCTTGTGTGTAAAACATAGCCCTACGTTTGGTTGCTTTGCTTTGCTAATCCCTTTTTTCTTTTCTTTTTTTTTTTTTTGCCCTTTGCCTTTGAGCGAGTCTCTTCTTTTTGGTCTTTTTCTCCCTTTCAATTTTCTCTTTTCTTTTTGGAAGTTTCTCGTCACCATCCTATTTCCTACGTCTTTATTATGCATCCAAAGACTTTGGCATCGAACTCCATGAACAAAGTAGAAAAAATTAACCCCCCCAAAGTAACACCTCCCTTAATTTTCACTTTCACACCTCCCTCAAAGGGAAAAAAAAGGTCCCATAAAAATAATAAAAAGCTCAAATCAAAAGAACATTTCCACACTTCCTAGGTCCTATAGTGAAAAGAGTATTTATTTTAATGAAAAAAAAAGAAGACATTTTTTTGGGATACTAATGTTCGCTCAATTTTTATAGTCAACAGACTCAACACCAACAACCATTGAGAATTCAGTTTGTTGACTTGGTTCTCATCTAATCAGTAACAGTAAGTCCTTATTTATTTCACTGAATTTTTAATTTTAATTTTATTATACTTAAAAATTCTTATAAAAAATTAGATTTAACTTTTTTTTATTAAAATAAAAAATTCTCACATAAAATTACATATCTCAATTTAAATTAAAAATTTAAATTCACAAATTAAACAGGACCTAAAATCTCATTCATTTTATCGATACTAATTTAAAATTTAAATTTTATTACACTAAAAAATTTTCATATAAAATTATGTATTAATTTAAATTAAAAACTTAAATTAACCGACTTATATTCCTAAGCCGTAACAGTCATGCGAATTTTACGGTAGGTTAGGGGGGCTGAGGAAATTTTGAGCTCTGCAGATTCTGAAATCTGAAGAAGAGTTTCTGAATTCGTAAGAAGACTACACGCATACCACAGTTCTGAAGCCTTCGTGGAGTAAATATCAACTTCATTTGACGCTACGGTCTATACTTTCTGTCACAAAACAGACCACGTAACGTAAAAACAATTCCATGTAAATAAAACAACGCAACACATAAAAACAAAAAAAAAAACCACACAGACTCTCTCTTTCTCTCCATTAAAAAGCAAAAGAAAAGCTATGGCTCCTCTGCTTTCTCTCTCTCTCTCCTCTCTCTCTCTCTCTCTGCTTACTCAAATCACCATTTTCAATGTTGAAAACACGACCATAAAACGAAGTGCAATTTTTGAGTAAAAGCACCTCTTTTATATATCTCACTCATATCTCCCCCACGTTACAATACTATCCCTCTCTCTCTCTCTCTATCTCTCTCTCTCTCTACATATCTCGTATAAAAGACCAACCATAAACCCTATATCAAGTAGTACTTCCATTTACCCTCGCATTCTCTGTCAGTTTCTCCCTCTCTCTAAACCATGGAAGGTCTGCATTTCCTCAAGTTCTGGAAACCAACCACCGCATTTCCCACTCCTTTAATTGAAGTAGATAACGAAGAAGATGAACAAGACGAAGAAGAAGACTCGTTCTTCGACTTGGAGCTGACTGCACCAGATTTCGACACCAAGAAAAACGACAGCAAAAGCAGTGGTGATAAAACGACCAAAAGCTTCCATCTTAACGAAGAAACAAAACCTGTTATTTACCCAAAGCCTTCTCTTTTGCTTTCTCCGATCGATCCGATTCCCAAGCGGAAAATCCTCCCTCTTGAGCCCATCCCCAAGCCCCAGTCTCCCATGGCTCTCCTCAAATCCGCTCCCACATTCCGAGTCTTCTCGTTCAAGAAATCGAGATCCACAGGAACGACGCAGAAAGCGGGAGAAACGGCGGCGAAATTCAACGCCGGAGAATCTCCGAAGCTTTCCAGAGAAACCAGCTCGAGAAGAACAGAGCGATTCTCGAAGGACGTTATAACGAAGTACCTGAAGCTCGTCAAGCCCCTTTACGTCAAGGTTTCGAAAAGGTACAACGGCGAGAAGATGAATAACTCCTCGGCGGCGGATTTGTTCGTCGGATTTTCGCCGTCGTCGTCTCCGGCGACGGTGGCGTCGCCGAAGGACAAGCCGGCGGGGATTCGGAAGCATCTGCGGAAGAGCAAGTCGTCTTCGGCGACTGCCGTGCCACAAACGACGTCGAATCGGAGAGATGATTCGCTTTTGCAGCAGCATGATGGGATCCAGAGCGCCATCTTGCATTGCAAGAGATCATTCAATTCCTCCAGAGGTAACAAAAACAGCAACAAAAAAAAAAAAAAAAAAGCTTAAATTTTCGTTAAATTTTAGAAAGAAATTATTAAAGTTTCCATTTTTTTGGCAGATTCTTGTTCATTATCGCGATCAACAAGTGATTCTTCGTCCATGAAATCGTATTCTACCGGTACGAATCATATGATTGTTTATCCCCTGTTTTCAAGTCTAAATTTTGATACTTTATTTCGCTTAATTATTGCGCTGAGTTTTAACATTTTCTGCTGAATTTATTCACAGATTCGTATCGATTATCAAACTCTGCTAGCGAGACTTCCCACGACAATTCTGCGAGAAATTCCATCGAGGATGTTCGTGGAATTGGCATTTGAAACTTTCCCAGATTAGTTTATTTTCTTCCTACTAAAACAAACAAAGAAAAGAAAGAAAATAGAAGAACTGTTTTTTTTTTTTCTATAATTATTTTTCTTTAGTATTTGTTGAGTGGTAATGTAATGGTTCGTGTTGTAAAGAGAAAGAAAAACAAGAATCAGAGAGAAATGGAAAGTGTTGTTAGTTATTATTTTTTTTCTTGGATATTTGTTTGTTTTTTCTTTTTTCATATTTTTTTTTTGCTTTTAGTCATGATTACCAGTGAATACCTTGGTTCTCTCTCGTTGCTGTCTGTAAAGTGATGGGTCAATTATGAGAAAATTGAACGAGACTCGGGTACGGGATCTTTTTGTTCTTATGCAGTTTATTTACTATTTATTTATCAGTGCCTTCTTGTGCTCTGCGCTCCAGCATCATCTGTTGCTTTTGAAATGCAGTTCTCGCAATTCATTTTCTTGGGAATTAAAATTTTAATCAAAAATATGATGAAGTAATGTGAATCAGATAGTTTGATAAAAAAAAAAAAAAAAGCAAATGAAGAATATTGTTAAGGAAAGAGAATTGAGAGGTCATTTATTGATAATCAACCTGCAGATTTCAGGAGGGTTGATTTCATCCTGACAAGTGACCATGCTTTGCTTTTGAAAAGTACTTTTGAATCGTAAAAGAAGCATTTTTTTTTAAGACTCATTCCATTCCTTAATTTATCTGTGAATTGTGTTTAAAATTTAAGTTTATTATAGTAAAAAAGTTTTAAAAATAATTATATTTAATTTTTTTATTACAGTAAAATTTTTTTACATAAAATTATATCTCAAAATTAAAAATATAATTTTATGTGAAAATTTTTAATTTTAATAAAAAAATTAAATGTAATTTTTAATAAAAATTTTTAAATTTATTAATTTAAATTAAAATATAATTTTATATAAAATTTTATTAATATAATAAAAAAATTAAATGTAAGTTTCTTTCTAAAAGGAAAAAAGGATAATAAAAAAAGCATTCATATGCTCTATATTCCAAGTCTCTGTGTCCATCCGTCCCATCTGCTGATGGTTTGGTTGGAGATTCAATTTTGACTGCTTGTTGCAACTTGGAAACTGCTATAAAAGTCCATACATCTTTTTCACTCTTATTACATTTCATCTCCCTTTACTTTTCCCATTTTCACTTTGACCTCTCTGAAATCACAATAACACAATAGTGTTGTAAATGAGTTTCTTTTTTGTGCTTCTTTATTACCTTCGGTGCCCAGGAGCAAACCCAGCTAGAAAAGGGCTTTTTCAGGCTATGCAATGCGAATATTTTGTAGTAGTCAGGGTAGACCTTGCAAGTAGGAGGATAAAGTTTGAAATGCAAGATTATATCAAAATAATGCAGATTAACAATAGTATAAAGATGCAACCAAATTTTATAAAAGGGAATTTTTACTTTAAGGCCTGTCATTTTAATTACCTTTTAACCTTTTGATTAAGATGTTTGGTTGGAGGATTCAAACTATGATTTGAATCATGGTTCATGGTTCGTTACAGTATTTTCTCTCATAAAAAATACACGTAAATTAAAAATAGTTTTAATCACATGATTCTAATCTATGAACCAAACGTATCAAGTTTTCGAACACTTGATCTGTAATTTGTAGCTGCTGTATGTAGTATGGTGTAAATTTTTTACGTGAACACTCACAAATCAGCTTGTTGAAATCTTAATCTAATAGTTAAGACAGTAGTACCTACTGATAGTTAAAAATATTAAGTCCTACCGGCTAAGTTCCCATAACAAAGATACAGAAGTTTGAAGTTGTCCTATTGTGTTAACTTTAAGGGTTCTATCAGTAGAAGGTGTTGTTTTTAACTATTGAATTAGTTTTTTAATGGTTAGATTTGTGCATGCCCGCATTAAAAATTTACATAACAAGACACATAATTGTTTGTACTTTAAATCAAACCGTTGAAAAACTAATTCAACAATTAAAACACAGTTTCTATCGGTGAAACAAAAATGCATGTCCTACCATAAACTTTGTCTAATTTTAATACCTTAAGATTAGAATATAATTCTACAATATCTTATGGGTGAAAATAATTTCAAGCAAGGTGTAACAATTAAAAATGTTAAAAAATGTTTACAAGGTGACATAGTAGTAATAGAATTAATGACTGCTCTAGGCTCTAGCTATCACGTCTAAAATTAAAAGCTAGACAAGTGACAAAATCCTTCCTAAAGAAATACTAAGAAGAATGAAGACAAGAACGTTGAGCAATTGGCATTATTTTGCTCCCCACAGGTTCAATGGCTACAAGACATGAAATTGGACAGTTTGAATATTTGAAGTTTGAAAATTCATGGGGAATAGAGGGAAGTGGATTGTCTGTGTAAGGATGTAATAGTCCATAAATGACATGAGGACTAATGCCCTGACCGACAAGCAATGGTCAAGCAAAATTCCAAACCATCATCATAGTATCATAGTGACAAAATGCCAAACTAAAACCACAAACAAATGTGGGCCCCCCCCCGAATATCTCAGCTTAAAAGTCCCTTAAAAATAATAAAAATAGGAAATTGTACCAAGAAAAGACAAATAATGCCCACCCCAAAAACATCAGAGTGAAGCACAAGACAATATGCAGGTCCCTCACTTAACAGGATTTTCAGTGTTTTTTTTTTTTTTTTTTTTTTCTGAATTTCACACAGTTAAGGTCACTATGGAAATGGAACTAAATGGGCATTGCTTGGACTGAAAGTGACTCTTTTGCACTCTATGCCATATTTTGTGCCTTCATTTACTTTGTTTTCTCCAACTTGCCAACATGCCATTAACTCATAAATGGTTGTTGAACATGGTTTGCTTTTCCTTGTGAAACTTATTACATAAGTGTCCTAATATTGCTCTAAGAGCAATCTAGAATTTTCTCAATGAATTGGACATAAGTTCATACATGTGCATTTCTTCTATCTTTATCTATCTTTTTTTTTTTTTTTTTTTTTTTTTTTTTTTTTTTTTTCTTTTTTTTATCCATTTGATTGGTAAGATCAATATGAAATTAATTTCAGTTTTAATGAAAGTAACAATTTGTAAACACGTAAAGGGAAAGATTCATTGCACCAAGTAGAGGACTTTTGAGGACAAAGAGGATATTATAACTAAAAATCTTACTAGCCTTGAGAAATTTTGAGAGAGAGAGAGAGAGAGGAATGAATGCATTCAATTTCATGCAATGCACCAAAGGAGACACTAAACAAACAAAGACCCGACACCGTGTTTTCGTCCGAGGGCCATAGATTTGCCCTGTTTCCTCCTCTAAGCTGATTATGTGTCTCATTGCGTTCTTTTTAATAAGATATCCACAATTGCACCATAGACGTTGCTAACTACATATGTGTCATGTTCACCAATTTCCCAACATTAATATAAGCTCTTCTTGTTTGTGAAAACAACAATGTTTGGGAACATTATGATTGAAAATGGAGTTCTTGCTTTCGAGTTCACTGGACCTGTCTTAATCATCCTTGCAAAGCTGATCAAGAAAAAGGAAAAGGAGATCATTTTGGAAAAATGGTTTCAATCAATTATGCATGAACTAGATTTAGAAGGTATTTATTATTATTATTATTATTATATAAATATGTTGGAATTGCTATATATGAAAGCAAGGTAGCTAACAGAATGTAATAATTATTACTTAGGGTCAGTCCACATCATTTGTAGGCCGATGATCATGAGATCTTAATACATTTTTTTTTAAATAAAGAATGAATGTGTCGGGTATATGTTGATACAGTATCACAGATCTAAAACTTGAATTATCCACTTTCAAACCAAAAATAAAAAAATAAAAGAAAATTTGAATTATCCACGCAAAAAACAAAAGAAAAACGAAAGGCTGATTATGAGTTCCTTGTTTTAAAAAATGCTTACTTTTTTCATTTATTTTCAAAACTATCTACTATCGTACATATAAAGACATTTATATCTTTATATAATAAAAAGGGAAAAAAATAATGATACAACAAAATAGGAAAGAAAATGAAACGCAATCTGAATATAAAATATTCTAAGTTTAAAATACAAAAGTTAAATTATTGCATTAATAAAATCGAATCTAATTATTTTTTAAAAGAGAGAGTTTCTTATAAAAAAAGAAAGAAAATCCACTGAATATTTTTAAAAATCTAAGTCTTAAAAGTCTACGACCTCGATAATTCTTTCAAATTGAGTCCCTATACCCTAAATTCAAACAATCTTTTCATTATTTAATGGTCAAATCATTATGAAACAAAATATATAATACAAAAGAACACAAAAAATATATACATTAAAAAGCTTCTCATTAGTCTTATGGTGATATCAGATTAATGCACATTGGAAATTAAAAAAAAAAATTGCAACAAGTTTCAAACAATCAACATGCATGTATTCATGAACACATAATAGATCGTTTCATTATTGTAATGATTTCAGAATTACGAAAAGAATGAATGTAAAGTTTGAGATGATTAGGGTAAAATCAAACACCGAAATAAATGAGTTTTTGAGTGGACGAAAAAACACAAAAATGTATAAAATCAAATACCTATTTTCACTAAAATTATGATCATATCATAATGAAATAAAATTTCTATAAAGAAGAAACACTAAATGGACTCATCAAAAAACATTTCATTATATGAGAAATTA
Source organism: Morus notabilis (assembly GCF_000414095.1). Taxonomy (NCBI): domain Eukaryota; kingdom Viridiplantae; phylum Streptophyta; class Magnoliopsida; order Rosales; family Moraceae; genus Morus; species Morus notabilis. The sequence continues at coordinate 95,258 of NW_010365163.1, forward strand.
TAGTAAAGATATAAAATAGGCTATAGCCATGCAAAAAATATAAAATAAAAGGCATTTTCATTATCTTAATAACGATATCATTATTAAAAACAATGAATACAAAATTTGTTGTAATGAAATAATTAAAATGCACGAAAACATGAGCTTGCAATTTATCTATATTCATTGTGTGAAAGCAGGTGAAACTTGTGATAAGATATAAAACAAGCTATAGACAAGCAAACAAAATAACAGATAAAAACGTTTATCGCATTTTCATTATCTTAATGACAATATCATTATGAAAACAAAATGAGTACAAAGTTTGCAAACAATTCAAAACAATCAAAATGCATGAAAACATGAGTCTACATTCTGTTTATTTTCGTTATGTTAAGGAACGAGAAAATTATAGAAAATAATGAAATCTCTCGCATTTTCATTATGTTAATGACGATGTTATTATAGAAAGTAATGAATATAAAGTTTGCAAACACTCTAAAACAATCAAAACGCACAAAAAAATGAATATGCGTTTTTTTATTTATTTTCGTTATGTTAAGGAATAAGAAAATTATGGTAAAGATATAAAATAAGCCATAGACTAGCAAACAAAACAACAAATAAAAAAAACCCTGGCATTTTTGTTATATTAACGACAATGTCATTATGAAAAAAAAATACAAAACTATAATATAAAAATAACACGAAAAATAACGGCATAAATGGTAAAAAATGAAAAACCCAAAAATCAAAAGGAAAAGAATAACAAGAAGAAGAAGAAGAAATGTTGCACAACCCTTTTGTTTTTGTAAATCCCTCCCAAAATGTGCGCTTCATATATTACATCATTAATCCACCAAAAAAAAAAAAAAACAAGAAGCACAAATACTTTATCTACAGAACTCAAAAAACCAGCAAAGAAATGGAAACTAATTAAGAAGATCAATCACCGACCAACACAAACTTTAGGTCCACAACACGCATACATCTGTAGTAACATGGAGATGGAATCACTTTCGGCACAACAACATATGAAAAGGAAGCGAAGAGACCGTAGAGACATGGGACGGTCGTGTTCGAGTACAGGGAAAAAAAATGGCCTAGGGATTACGGAACTAAGAAAAAGGAATGTTGAATTGTCAAATAATCAATTAAAGCTAAAAAGGAAAGTAAATATGTGGAATATTATGAGAAAAAACAAACAGAATACATAAAATATAAATTAACCATATATTAAACATACCCCAATAACCAATAAGGACATATTCAGTAACATACATGCCTAAATCAGTATTTTTGTAATATTGTACTATAACCGATATTTTTAAAATTAAGAAGACATTTTATATAATTATTTCTTGAATAGGGCTTATTTGCTTCACCCGCCAAAAATGGGCGTACCGGGCCTGGGGGAGATTGAGGCCCAAATATGAGTTTTTGTAGTAAGGTCTAAATCTGTTAACAAGGCGTAAATGTTTGGTAAACTTCTATTTACTTTAAAAATCAAGATCTGCTTTACTATTTTCTTGTCTTAATGACTATTTTTCTAATTAAAATTTGACATATTGTGATTTTTTAAACATTTTTAGTATTTTGTTCTTATTTATGTTATAGATTTCTAAATTTAAATGACATTACTAATAATTAGTGGAATGACAGTCACCAAAACAGAAAAATAAGGACAACAGATCTGAACTCTATTTTAAATAATTTTAAAATATGTTATTTAGTTAATTTGTTTCATAAATATGCTATTCACTAAATTTATCTACAATTCTTTTTTTTTAGTTTTAATATATAGTATAATAGGTCAGGGATGAAAAAAAATACGCAAGAGCCACCTCTTGTTTTATTATAATTTATAATCAATTGAGTATTTTCACGGTAATGGCGTTCGCTTATCCAAACGTTGATCTGGATCCCAAAGTCTTTATCCTTGGCAAAAAATTCCAAAGTTATACGATTAATTAATGCTCAAAGTCTTTATAGCTATGAAGTACTAAATCTACATAAATCAATAGCAAATCCAGCACGGAACCAACAACATTAGTATATATACTATGAAAAGTATGAACAATAGTATGCCCCAAAAGTTATTAACATAAATAAATAAACAAATTAATGGAAAAAAAAAGAAAAAAAAAAAATCAAAATCCATGGTCCAAAACATAATCACTGGCATATCAGATTCTGAACCGAGCGTGAGGCGATCACAACATTCATGGTGCAATTCAGCCGCGAATACTTCGTCTTCCTGATGACCTTCAGAACCCGAACCTTCCCTTTCAACTCAGACGAACTATTCAGCACCAAAACCCCCTCGCCAATATCCTTCCCCAGCTGATCAAACGCGCCACTATCGCCAACCAAACTACTCGAGTCCAGAACCACCGTGGCGTTCACCTTCTTCGTCGTCCGAGGCCTGACTCGCGCGTCGTCGATGTAGGCCTGCCCTACGGCCAAGCCCCTGTACTCGAACACGACCGTCGCGTCCTCGTACTTGTACCGACCGAAATTCCTGTTCCTGATCGTGAACTGGGAGTTCATGACGAAGCTGAAGGAGGGGTCGGTCGAGTTTCCGACTTGGAAGGATGTAAATGAAGCGCTTCTGAGTCTGAATTTGGGGGTTTTGTAGCGTGTGACGACGATTGCGTAGACTATTATGAGGATGACTAGGGTTACTGCGAAGGACGTGACGAATAGTAGGCGGTTTCTTCGCTTCTTTCTGATGTGTTCTTGTGCTGAAAGTGATTCCATTTCCATGTCGCTGCGGATGTATGCGTGTGGTGGAGCTAAAGGTTGGGTTGGTTGGTGATTGATCTTCTCGGTTTCCATTTCTTTGCCGGTTTATTTGAGTTCTGTAGATAAGTGTTTGTGCTTGTTGTTTTTTTGGTGGATTAATGGTGGGATTATTGCGTGTTAGGACTTAGGCTTATAATTTATAGAATATGGAAGAAGCTAATATAGTTAGGTAAGAATATGAGACGGGGTAAAAACTGTCTTGTCTTCGTTTGAAAATTATTGCGAGAGATGGGGTTTTTCTATAGTTGTTCTCTCTCCTTTTCCAAACGCGTTACGTAGGCTTTGAAAGGTTGACCTTGGTGCGGAAACGTCTAGATGATCTTTTACGTTTCAAACAAAGATAAAAGGTCATTGTTTACGGGGAGAAAAAGGAAAATATGTTAAGAATTGAGATGAATTAAAATTAATAGGTTAATAGTTTATATAAGTTAATAAATAGGTTAAATTATTATTTTCGTCTATAACTTGTCTGGTTATGAACTATAATTTGACAAGTTATTGTCTATAATTATCTATAACTTGTCTGGCTATGAATCATAACTTGATAAGTTTGTCTATAACTTATCTGGTTATGAACCATAACTTGACAATGTATGACCTATTAATTTTTATAACTAAAAATTAACCTATATACTTTCTTAAACTTTTTATATCGGCATATTTTCTACTATTTTCCTTGTTTATATGTCAAAATCATAAGCGAAATTTCCATGGACCTGTGTATTTGGAGTTTTGTGTCTAATTAATTTCTTTCTGTTGTGGCCATTTACTTTTGGTGCTAGTGACATAATCAAGATCAGGAAACATGAAACGTTTGAAAATTTGCACATTTGGCTGTCATCTGTCGCACATTTTGCTTTCTAATAATTTAGTTGAGTTAATTAGAGGAATACCACTTTTAGGGAATTGTGGTATTAAAATTTTTCTTCTTCTTTTGATGAAAAATACATGTCGTTTTTCTGGGGTTGATCGTGCGTCGTTTTTACTTATTTGAGAGAAAAGCAGTATGAAGGAAAAGGGGAAGTTTTACCCTGTAAAACTGGATATTGTTTAATTTCATTGTCGTATTTCTGTTAGAAAAGGAAAACGACTTGTACGTAATTGATTGATTCTGTAAACTACTTTCAGACTAAAACAATAATAATAAAACCTAAGATATACAAAAGATTTGTAGCTTCTAGGTCTAAACTGACAAGCTTTGACAAGCCTTTTCAGTTGATGTCATCTGTTCATTGGATAACAGCGACGTGATGTCCTGTTTGTTTCCGTTTTTATTTTTATTTTTCACATTTTTTGAGATTAAAAAATGAAAACGGAAACAAAAAATGCGTTTGACTTAAAAATTTTTTAAAAACAAAAATAAAACCGTTTTTGTCTTTTGTGAAAAATTAAAAATGAAAAAAATGTGTTTTCATTTTCTTGTTTTCGTTTTCTGAAAACAGATTTCATTTTTTTTTTCATTTTCTTCTCTCTCTTTTCTAAACTGTTTTTGTCTTATATAATGATGTTTATTTAATATATTTATTTAATATATTTAATAATATTATTTATTTAATATATTATTATTTTAAATATTATTACATGTTTTCAAAAATTAAACCACCAAACGTAGTTTCAGTTTTTTTAAAACTGAAATCAATTTTTGAATAAAACTACCAAATGCATTTCAGAAATAATTTTAAAATGAAAATGAAAACATTTTTATTTCTATTTTCATATAGAAAACAAAAACATTTTAGAACCAATTCTAAACGCACCCGATGTTTTTCACAGGTTAGCAAAGGACAAATTCTTTGTTCCAGAGGTCCCAGGAACCGAAACGACGATTTTGTTTTAGCTTGGAAACGATATGCGTTTAATGCAGTGTCGTTTTGTCTTGGGAGAAAAATGACTTGTCGTGTATGTGATAATAAAACGATATGTCGTTTTATGAGACTAGAACGCCATGTCGTTTTTATAGAGCTCTTCTTTTCCATCACGCTTTTTTGGTGGTCATTTCGTTATTTCCTATAAGGGAATTTAACTATCATTTATTACTGTTAAATATCCGAGTAAGGAATAGTAGACAATGATAAATTAATAATGAATCGTTCAAGTTATATGGTTTGGCACGCCATCTTAGACTGTTTCAAACGCGTTGGAGAATGTCAAACATTTTACATCCCTTTTTCTTTCGTTTTTTACCTCCAAATTCGATCTGTCTTTTACCACATTTGTTCCCACACTTTTACACACCACTATCGTCGATGGACAGTTGAAATTTTGATAATTAATTATGAGAATTATGTAAGATCATGCTGATCAAGTATAAGTCGCACATTAAATTTGTCTCGTTCACTTCGCTGATTCGAGTTTAAAATTCGAGTTGAGATGTGATTTTATGTAAGAGCTTTTTACTGTAACAAAAAAGTTAGATGTGATTATTTGTGAGAGTTTTTTACTGTAGAAAAACTCAAATTTTAAACTCGAATCAGCGAAGTGAACGGAAGAACAAAAAAAGCTTTCAAAGTTCAAACTTAGTCGTGATGGGACAAAATCAATCCCTCATTCACTACACAGAATTATATTATTCTTTGCTTTTTAGGAAATTATTATTATTTTATATATTCTTTCGCTTTTCAACTAAATCAGCGACTGTAAGTTGACTAGTCGTTGGCCTAATATCTGATGTTATATGTCCCACATGAGACGCGTTTAACAAATTATATATCCAACACGTTAAAAAGTTAATTTATAACATGCGCATCCTACTATATATCATCTTCTTCTTCGCAATAATACACGCACTCAACTTCACAAGGAGATCACTCAAAATCTTTCTCCACAGACCCAAATCAAGCAGCTTGTATTTCTTTCCTCATCAAAGTTTATACGAAGCTTATTAAGCATGGCAGAGAAAGATGATCAACCACTTCAAGCCGAAACATACGACCTAGAGTCTGCATCGTCAGCTGATCACGAGTCCAATGCCAAAGAGTTGCAACACAAGAAACGCATGAGAAGATTGGGAGGTGTCACTGCCATTGTAGTGCTCCTGACAGTAGTTATATTGGTGTTTCCGCAAACCGTAATGCGTATCAAAGGCCCGGAACTCCGAATTCGCTCCGTCGCCATTGAAGATCTCACCATCAGCAACTCAGACACGAATTCTCCTTCACTTAGCATGAAATTCGACTCAGAAATCGGCGTCAAGAACACGAACTTCGGAGAGTTCAAGTTTGACGAGAGCTCAATTACGTTTGTTTACAAGGGGACTGAGGTTGGTGACGCTTCTGTCGAGAAGGGAAAGGCCAAAGCTCGATCAACGAAGAAGATGAACGTGACGGCCGAAGTAAACGCGAATTCGAACTTGGCTAATGATGTGAGATCGGGGTTTTTGACACTGACCAGCCAGTCCAAGCTAAACGGGAAAGTGCATTTGATGAAGGTGATAAAGAAGAAGAAAACTGCTGAGATGAACTGCACTATCACCATTAATTTGGAAAACAAAGTGGTACAAGATTTCAAGTGCAAATCGAACTCAAATTAACTAAAATAACTAATAAAATCTTGTTCGAGTGAGTGATTATATGGGTTTTGTTTACTTGTAAAGGGTAAGGGTGGACTGATTTTTACTGTATTCGCTGCTCGCAGCTTCCTGTCCGTGTACTTGGTTAATTTGTTTTCGTGGTGATACGTTTTTCAATCATTTATCCAAACAACATTTAAATTATTCAATTCTTCATCTATATATATCAACCATATACCAATTTATGGGATTAATCTTGAGGGTCCCTAAACGCCGCCTAAATCTCATTTTGTATGTTAGCATAACCCTTCCGTTGACACATAATATGTACAGTTAAAAATGGCCATTAAACGATGATATATCACGATTGGTTAGAAAATAAGCACACATTTTAGTGTTGCTCTTCTCGTCAAAGGGAAATATTTGGCTTCATTAATCTGAAAATTTCCGTGCATCTATGTTAATAACCATTTTTTACAATCATATTGGGCTATATAATTTGTCCTACATAACCAAAATAACCTCTTAACTTTCAAAGAATTAAAGATACGATCCTCACAGAATACCCCTTAGCTGATTTTTTTTTTTTAAAGCAAAAAGAACTCGACAATTTAACGAGGAATTCAAGACAACACAATCAATTGACCTAACCACGTATATGATAAACGAGTCTTTTTTTTTTTTTTTTTTAATACCGCCTCAAATAAGGCTCATATTATTAAAGGACAATGAAAAACGAGTCATAAACTACAAATTATCAGAAATTGCTATTTGCTATGTACGTAGTTTTTAACAAACGGTACTGCTCCTCCACAAAATTCAGAATCTTCAGCAATCCAAAAGCAAATCCCAAAAGAAAAAAAGAAAGGAAAATTGGAATCATTAATTTCACTTGCATGACAAATCGTTGATCATTTTCGTTGAGGTATTCAAAACAAAAGAGCAGTTCATCTCCGCTGACTTCTTCTTCTTGAAATAATGAAGCAGATACACCTTCCCATTCAAATTGGCACGGGCACTAAACGTCAAGTTCTTCGAATTTATGTCGCTTCCCAATTGAGAATTCGACGAAACCTTGTCCGAATTCAACGGCACCGTCACGTTAAACTTACTTGGCGCCTGACTTAAATACGGTGGCCGGTTCAACCTCAGTTCCTCTATGGGAGACAGTTACCTTGGTTTGATCGAACTTGTATTGGCCGAAATTGGTGTTTTTGACCGTGACCCGCGCGTTCAGTTTCGAGCTAAAAGATGGAGAGTTTGAGGATGACTTTCCACTGATACTGAGGCCAAACGAATTTTGGGAGTTCTCACTCGCAAAACGAGAACCACAAGTAGGACTAAGATGAAAGAAAGTGAGCCTCACACGTTTGAAATATTCGCAGACGATTGCTTCCCGTGAAGAGAGAGAGAGAGAGAGAGAGAGAGAGAGAGAGAGAGAGAGAAAATATTCGCAGCAAAATAGATCCTTAACTTTAGCCAGAATCAGATTATGGATGAAGGAGATGCACCAATATATCATTTCTGCAGAAAGATTTAAGTTCAATTCGTGTGTATATATATATATATTTGTGCGTGTGTATATATATATATATATATATATAGGAGCAATGTAGGTAAATAATTAGACTTATGTGATGTGCTGGCCTAATTTATTTTATGAGCGAAGCTGCAGGGAAATTGATCTGGGCTAGTAAGTTTCGACGCAAGGGCATGATGTGAAATTCTCATGAAACAAAAAGGTTTGCGTAACCCGTTTATTAATTTTCACGTCTTAACATGTTGACACATCATTAATAGACGGGTGAATTTTAGATCAACACGCCTAACTTAAAATTTAACCATATAAGACGTTATTAGGTTAATTGGATCGGAGGTCAATATAATACGATAATAACCAATTCGTTTTATGACTTGCCGATCAAATCTACGTAATTATGTTAAGTACTTATAGTTGTTATAATATGGTTATTTCAGGCTTTGACATAGTCAGTTCGTGCTAAATTGTTGTTAACTTTGAGCAGTTGTACCGGTTTTACTAATCAAGATAATTAAGTCATAAACGCATCAACTTTACATAATGACATGAACAATATATGGTTACATGAATTGCGACTCATGTTTGGCTTGAGCTACAATATATTTTGGTAGTTTAGAGGGAAAAAAAAAAAAAGATTGACCTTTTCACCTTGTTAAGAAATTCAATTTTCTAATTATGCTCAAAATACCACTACTCCTAGGTTTCCTCTCTCTCTCTCTCTCTCTCTCTCTCTCGCAGGCTCACAGATATTTTCTACTGGCTCTACATATTATTTACGTCCTAATTTAATGTCAATCTTGAATGCTCGGTCTCCTCCTTTTTTCTTCTTTCTAAAATTTGTTCACCAACAAATATCAAATGACCGAAGAAAGTATCTAAAACGCTTACTAGAAACTTGATTGGGCAAATTAAACTAGTTTCTGTCCAGTGTTTTTTTTTTTTTTTTTACTGAATTGTCCATTCATTTCTGTTGTCGTTTCTGTTTGTTTGCATGGTTTCTTCTGTATCGAACTGTGTACACTGTACATGCAGAACTAATAATACGGAGGAATCACGGACGTACAGCTATTTAATGCAAATGTTCGTCGTCAAGTGGATGGATAGACTTATAGTGATTCATCCAAGACTTACGACAAAACCCAAATATGACAGAGGCAGAGAAATAAGATAGAGGTGAAACTAGCTATGAGATAACAGTGGACTCGTGAACGAGGCGAGGACGATAGCCTCGTGTCTTTTTTTTCCCTTTCTAATGACAAATTCCACTACTTCCAATAATTTCCCGATATTATTATCTTATTCTCTTGTGATCATCTTTTATACACACACACACACATATATATATATATATGTAGCAACAAACTCATTAATAAATGTTCACGTGCTTCTTCGGTTGTTCCAAGCAAAAAGGGGGGCAAAAAAGAAGCGGCCGTGATCGTGATAAGAACAGATTTCTCAAGGACATCAAGATTATTCCATCGGCCCCGCCATGGGGGATAAAGAGACTATGTTGGGGTTAGGTTAATTACAGGTCAAAATTTAAGGACACAAAAAAAAAAAAAAAATAGAAACTGAGCATGTAGATTATTAGAAAATGAGAACGATACCATTGGACGATGGATAAAAGTTGGGGTTAATTTCGACTTATAAAGTTTCTGTGAAAAATAGGTATAGTTGTTAATTAGCTTATAGTATTATTGCACCAATTTTTTTTTGTTTTTATATTTATACTTTAGCCATTGCACCAATATTTTTATATAAAAACAAAAAAAAACTAACATGTAAAAATAAAAAACTAACATGCACTACTAATTAGTTGAATTATTAGAGGTTACCACAAAACAAATAAAATTATTAATTAAGTTCAAAAATGAAAAATGAAAATAAAATTATCAATATAGAGGGAATGCTAGACAACTAATTTTCTATTCTCACATTCTTATTCTTATCCTCTATTATTACTGAACTACATTAACCCTTATTTCTTATCCACTTTTATCTAATTAAACCTCTCAATAAACACCCATGATCTCCACAAATATTTCTCTCTCTTCAACAAAACTATTACCCCTTTGATCATCTCTCTCTCTACCTCACTCCACTATACTCCCCCATGGAAAACCAATCCCAATCGCCGCCACCCAAACTCAAAACCTACGAACTAACAGCCTCATCAATCTCCTACACCAAGTCAACCACCATCACCTCCTTATTCAAGCCAATATGCACCCCCACCCAACCCCCCCACATCCTCCGCCACGTCACCCTCACCGCCCGCCCTACCCAAATCCTAGCCGTGGTGGGCCCCAGCGGCGCCGGCAAGTCTACCCTTCTCGACATCTTGGCCGCCAAAACCTCCCCCACCAAGGGAACTCTCCTCCTCAACTCCTCCCCTCTCGTCCCTTCCTCCTTCCGCAAGCTCTCCGCCTACGTCCCCCAGCACGACGCCTGCCTCCCCCTCCTCACCGTCTCCGAGACCTTCCTCTTTGCCGCCCGCCTCCTCATCCCCAAAGCCTCCGACCTAAACGCCGTCGTTTCCTCCCTCCTAACGGAGCTCAAACTCACCCACCTCTCCGACATCCTCCTCGGCCACGGCCTCTCCGGCGGCGAACGACGCCGCGTTTCGATCGGGTTAAGCCTTCTTCACGACCCCGCCGTCTTGCTCCTCGACGAGCCGACCTCCGGCCTCGACAGCACCTCCGCTTTCAACGTCATGCAGATCCTCAAGTCCATTTGCGTCTCGCGTCACCGGACTGTCGTTTTGTCCATTCACCAGCCCAGCTTCAAGATCCTCTCCATTATCGATAGCATACTCTTGCTTTCCAAAGGAACTGTCGTTCACCACGGAACGCTTTCTTCGCTTCAATCTTTCTTGCTCAGCAATGGATTCACCGTTCCCTTGCAGCTCAATCCACTGGAATACGCCATGGAAGTACTTAACCAGCTTCCTGAGTTAAAAGCCATAAGTGACCCTCCATCACCTAGTACTACTACAAATTCTCCTTCTGATCATAATCATGATATTAAAGAGGCAAGAAATAGTTTTGTGAGATATAAAAGCACAAGAATCCACGAAGTGCTCACATTGTACAACAGGTTTTGGAGGATCATTTACAGAACCAGACAGCTTTTGTTAACCAACACGTTGGAGGCTCTAATCGTGGGACTTGTTCTAGGAACGATTTACATCAACATCGGATTCGACAAAGAAGGCATCGAAAAGAGGTTCGGTCTCTTCGCTTTTACTCTTACTTTCCTCCTCTCTTCCACAACCGAAGCTCTTACGATCTTCATCAACGAGAGGCCAATACTTTTAAGGGAAACTTCTAGTGGGGTTTATAGGCTCTCGTCCTATCTGATAGCCAACACACTCGTGTTCATGCCTTACTTGTTGGCCATTGCAATCATATACTCGGTCTCGGTCTATTTCCTGGTAGGACTTTGCGCTTCATGGCAAGCTTTCGCCTACTTTGTATTGGTCATATGGGCCATTGTTCTTATGGCGAACTCGTTTGTCCTTTTTTTGAGCTCTTTGGCTCCAAATTACATTGCCGGGACTTCACTTGTTACAATTCTTCTTGGGGCTTTCTTTCTCTTCTCCGGATATTTCATCTCGAAAGAGAGTTTGCCCAAGTACTGGCTCTTCATGCACTTCTTTTCCATGTACAAGTATGCCCTAGATGCACTTCTTATCAACGAGTATGGATGTCTCGTCTCGACGTGTTTTTTGTGGTACGAGGAGAGCAAGGAGTGCATGGTGACCGGAGGCGATGTGTTGCAGAAGAGAGGGCTTCATGAGAGGCAGAGGTGGACCAATATTTACATCTTGATTGGGTTCTTTGTGTTATATCGCGTGCTTTGTTTGTTTGTTCTCATCAGAAGGGTTTCAAGCTCAAAAAAATGAAAGAAATCCCAAAAGTCGAAGTATCAATAAAAGTTTCATTTTTTTTTTCCTTTTTCTCAACTTAATGTTTGTAATGTGCATTTCATAATTGTTTCAAGAAATAAAGCAAGATACTTTCAGACGTTAGATGAGAACAGATGGAAGAAAAAAGGTATATAGCTACTCCATTGCTTCATTTTGTATTTTTGGAGGTAAAGAACGAAATAGATCGATCGATAAATTGTATCAAATCCAAATTATCCAATCACAAAGTTTTGTAAATTTAATTTTTCTAAATCTCTTCTCCAAAAACCCGAAGAGATCACTGTTGTTTACCCTATTTTCTTTCTAATATACGACATAAGTGCCTGTTTATCCTTTCGGCAGAAGATGTGGCAAAGAACAAAACTTTGAAAAGTCTAAATTTTTTTTTTTTTGGGGGTATATAGTTCGTCGGATCTATTATTGATCAAGTGAAAAAAAAAAAAAATTGCTTGAGCTCGAATCTTTGCATTCTTAGAAAAATTAGATCAGTACGGTGACAAGGGGCAATGTACTTCTAACTTTTGATCAGCAATTACTTAAATACGTTCATAATTAGGATAGCAGCAATAATATTCGGTTAAGTTGTTCTTTATTTGATTTTCAGGACTTGCATGTAGTAGGTTATAAAATGCATGCTCTAAACTCCTCTGACTGATTGCGCATGTTTTCTTTTGCATGTAATCGATCTATATAATCTTAATTGGTGAATGAGATAGCTAGTGTGCTTACCCATATAGCTGTAAGGGCTGACACAAATAAATTAATTAATTTAATCAGTAAATTTTAATTGGTGAATTGTTTCTTCAATTATAATTTCTCTCTCATTTAGCCAAGGCGTTAAGAGTTTTTTGGTACTTTGTTCGACAAATAATTCGTGGTCACGGGTAGTTTGAGCAAGTGATGGCCAGTTAGCTAGCACAGAGAGAGAGAGAGAGTACTGATCATTGAGAAGGGAATACGAATCCAAAAGTGTCAACCTCAAAACATAAGATCTTTGTCGGCTTCGGAGTTTTAATAACATGCTTTTGTTTGCTTTCGATTATAATTCCCTCGAATCAGCTTCTATTTATGTCACGGGCTCGTCTTTAATTTGTTTGTCGCCCGTGAACTCATAATTGATGCCTTCTCTGTCAATTCTCCAATGAGACCATGACTACCTGCACCCTACTTTGCATATATTTTGCATTCCAGCTGCCTTTGCGGTTTTGATGATCATCTAATTATCGATCAGTAAGTGTGCGAAAGAAAATTCGATCGATCGAGGGAGAGCAAATTGATGTACTTTCGTTTTGGGTTTTGTTCATGTTAGATCTGATGTTACGTTTGGTGTTTCAAATAATGTTAAAACACTGTCTGAAACACGGCTTAATTAATTAATATCTGGGTTAATTACGTTCAGTTGTTCGAGTAGAATAAAGTGCAGAAAGTAAAGGAACACACAATATGATATCACAGTTTGGTACGCACACCTACATCTGCGGGGTCACGCTCAGACAGTAAACAGTCTCACTATGTTCTAGAAATTACAGACATCGGACGGACTTATTCACTCAAGAACTCCCTCCTAGACAATGACGCCATTGTGACGAATCTCCACAATGATTATTTAGTGTGCACCACACGTCTTCTATTCACCTGACGAACTCCCTTCGACCGGTAAAACTTCCTCCCGAAAGCAACAAATCCCTCTCCCGAAGGACAATCTCAATAGCGCACTAGGCTCATAAAAACTCACATACTCTTTTATGAAAATATTCTATTAAACCCCTGTCCATTATGAGCTGCGATGAAGCCTTTAAATAAAGCTTCTTAGATTTCACAAGAATCTACTTCTCAAAATATATGCACAATATCTTCATGTTATCTCCTCGTGACGCATATTTAAATTCAAACTAGAACTAGATCTCCTTTTGAATTCAGATTATACACCACCTTATCCAAATTCGATAATAACTTTATATTCACATTGACTCCATCATCACCTTTTCGGCATTTATATCCTATATATCTTACCTCACCCGCTGCCTTCTTCTCCAAGCTCCATTCACTTTCAACATTAACAATATATAGTTATCACATGCAAACCTCTCACGCTTTACGTAATACATCAAGCTCTTTGTTCTACCGATTCTTCAAATCTTGTTTGAACTTCAAAACCAAGATTTTATCTTCACTTTATCTTACTACCATTATCTCCTTTCCAAAATCTCATTTAAATTCAAATAACTAATGCCTTATCTTCTTTTGACTAAGGTCTTATTTTTATCTTTTCAAATCTCAACCAACGTCTTATCTTTATTTGACCAAGTCTTTATCCTTATATCTCCAAATCTCAACTTAACAAAATCTGTAACTTTAACTTCAAATCTAATTGCGAATTTTCTTCTGTAATACGAAATCTTCTTAAATCTATTTTTTGAATTTTTATAAGATTACCAATAAAATGCCAACTAATAAAAATACCTAACAGTTCAGATCGGCCTAATCAATGTTTAATTACAGAACTATATATAGGTCTATTAATTACTTGATCAATCGTAAGTTTCACTTAATCAACGTGGAGTATTTCAAGGTTTTTTTTTTCAAAAAATAAAAAATAAAAAATCAACTTAAACGACATATTGGCTTATATATGCTTTTGATCTTGATACTGAAGTTTTTTATTTTTTGAGGGATTGGTACTGAATTTCTAATAATAATAAAAACAATAATAACAGAGATGGACGATTTTCTACTATTTTACTGCATGTAGCTTTTTACCCAAAATACCTCCTGTTATATCACCACTGGCTTTCGGCATATATATACATAATTAAGTGGCTTGCGTGACGCGCTCCTCATCTGAGAGGTAAGATCTGTCTCTATTGAACGTTCAATGAACATTAATCTTATTAATATTTGAGGATCCTTTTAGTTATACTTATAAGGGAGATATGTTAAGATATGTTATTGTTGGTCGTTCCCTTTAGGAATTATTTTTTAATGAAAAAAAATCAACATTCACTTGCAAATACATGACTGTTGACAGTGATTTTCTGACAGCGCGTGATTAACTCTCTAAAGACACTCACGATAATCACTCACGGATTAGCTAAAGATTAAAGCCGTAAAATAACGTAAAGTAGACAAGAATTTCTTGTGGTTCGGCAAGAATTCTTGGCCTAGTCCACATGTGGATGCACTAATCTTTCTGAGATTACAGGTTCTTCTTTGAGTAATGAAACAGTGTGTAACCCTTCAATGGGGTTTTTTGGCTCTATTTATAGGCCTTTACATGTGAGAGATCCCCTTTGCATTCCCCGAGGGAGCCATCTTCTATCCCTGAATTTTGGGATTGCGTAGGTGCATTTTCATGATGACAATCTCAGGAAATCAGGCTAACCTCTCTTACCGACTACCTGATTTCCTGACTTCAACAGTAGCATTTGGCACAGTGCATCCTTCCCTGAGTTGACAAGACTATTGATGGATTTGACTGGATCTGCTGCCTCAACGTAATGGCCACCACAAGCCGAGCAAGGTGCTCAACGTCTGTTATCCTGTATGGGCTCTCGACGTCCAAAGGGCACCTTAGCTACAGTGGTTCCCTCGACGCCAGCAACCGATTCTCAACGGGGAAGCCTCGGCGCTTGCCGTTCGAGAGAATGGTTAATTGCTCGACCATGACGTAACAATTAGCTCGGCGTTCCTATCCTCCTCATACCGAGTTACTCGGCTGGTCGGAATGGATACCTCGACTGGAAGGACTACCTCGGCTCCGTAGGCCATCGAGAAGGGAGTCTCCCCCGTGGTAGTCCTACTCGTTGTCCTGTAGGCCCACAGGACTTTTGACAACTCGTCTGCCTATTTTCCTTTGTAGCTGTCGAGCCGTCGCTTAAGCGTGACCTTTATGATCTTATTGACCACCTCGACCTGGCCGTTGGACTACGGGTATACAACAGAGGAAAAATTCTTATGAATTCCCAACAGCTCGCAAAACTGGTTGGTGTTGTCGTTGTTGAATTGTCTCTCGTTATCAGACACGAGAGAATGTGGTACACCAAACCTGCAAACTATGTTGTTCCGTATGAAGTTGGTACACTTTTCCTCTGAGATAGTCGTCAGTGGCTCAGCTTCCACCTACTTGGTAAAGTAGTCGACTACCACAATGGCGAACTTATATCCCCCAGGGATTTTGTGTAGTGGACCAATAAGGTCAATCCCCCATTTAGCAAAAGGCCAGGGAGAGACTATCGACGTTAAGTCCTCTGAATGCAGTCGAGGAGTAGGGGCGTACCTTTGGCAGCTTTCACACCTCTTAGCATACTCGGCTATATCCTTTTTGAGATTAGGCCAATAGTACCCCTACCATAGTATTTTGTAGGCTAAGGACTGCCTCATTGCATGGTTTCCACATATCCTGCTGTGTACTTCCGAGAGCACATTCTTTACCTCTTCTTCGCCGAGGCACCTGAGCAGGGGCGTCGAGTACCCCCTTCGATAAAGGATATCGTCGTGCATTGTGTACCTCGACGCTTGATACCTCGTCCTCTTTGCTAGTTGTCTATCTTTCGGGAGTTCATCGTCGACCATATATCTGATGATTGGATCCATCCAGCTTGGCTGGAAATTTACTAGCATGACTTCAGGCTTTCCTTCGGTGGTAGAGGCCTTTAAAACTTCCACGGGCACTAGCTTTAATAGCTCGGTGTCTTTCGACGTCGCCAACCTAGTG
This sequence comes from Morus notabilis, assembly GCF_000414095.1. Lineage (NCBI taxonomy): Eukaryota > Viridiplantae > Streptophyta > Magnoliopsida > Rosales > Moraceae > Morus > Morus notabilis. The sequence continues at coordinate 111,732 of NW_010365163.1, forward strand.
AGGGCGTCGGCGTTGCTATTCTCTGTTCTTGGCACTTGCTGTATGTCATAGGCCATGAATTTCTCCAAGGCCTCTTTGACCTTCTTGAGATACGCGGCCATTTTCTCATCCTGGGTCTCGTATTGGTCCTTTACTTGATTCAAAACCAGCTGCGAATCACTGAAGATGTCTATGTTCCCCACCTTTAAGTGCTCTGCCAACAGGAGTCCGGCCAGCAGCGTCTCGTATTCGGCTTCATTATTAGACGCAGGGAATTCAAACCTGATGGTCGAGGTTATCTTGTGCCCCTCTGGCGTCTGTAGCACCAATCTTGCCCCACTGCCATTTTCATTAGAGCTCCCATCGACGTAGAGCTTCCAACGGAGTGGCACGTCATCTAGCTCCACTTCTTCTGGCAACCCTGTGAATTCTGCCACAAAGTCAGCCAGGGCTTGGCCCTTGATGGCGGTCCGTGGCTTGTAGTCGATATCGAATTGGCTGAGCTCTATGGACCATTAAAGGAGTCGACCAGAAGCGTTGGGCTTTTGTAATACTTGCCTGAGATGGTGGTTTGTCAAGACCTGAATGCTATGGGCCTGGAAGTAGTGGCGCAACTTCCTCGAGGTCACACCCAGCGCGAGGGCGAGCTTTTCCATATGGGGATATCTCGTCTCCGCGTCGAGGAGGCGCTTGCTAGTGTAATACACTGGACACTGAACTAACGGCGTGTTCTGAGACCGTCAGATACAGGCTCAACATTTCCCCGGCCGCCGGCTTGGATAGCAGAGGTGGCTTCCCAAGGTGCCTTTAATTGTTGGAATGCTTGTTCATCTCCTTCGTCCACTGAAACGGCTTGCTCCCTCTCAGGGTATCAAAAAAAGGTATGCACTTGTCCGTGGATTTTAAAATAAATCTGTTGAGGGCAGCCACACAGCCTATCAGCTTCTGGACCTCCATAGGCTTCCTCGGTGACCTCATATCGAGGAGTGCCGGGTTGGCCTCAATTCCTTGACTGCTCACCATGAACCCTAAACATTTTCCAGACCCGACACCGAACGCACACTTGTGGGGGTTTAGCTTCATTCTGTACATCCTAAGGACATCGAACATTCTCTTAAGGTCCTCCACATGATTCTCAATTTTCCTGTTCTTTACCAGCATATTGTCTACATACACCTCCATTTACTTTTCCAGTTGTTCCGTGAACATCCTATTGACGAGGCGCTGGTAGGTTGCTCCCGCATTTTTGAGGCCAAAGGGCATGACTTTGTAGCAGTAGAGGCCCTTATCAGTGACAAACGCTGTATGTTCTTCATTACGGTCAAACATTGGTATCTGGTTGTACCCAGAGTATGCATCCATGAAGCTCAGGAGTTCGTGCCCCGCTGTGGCGTCAACTAGCTGATCTATCCTTGGTAGCGGGAAGCTGTCCTTGGGACAAGGTTTGTTCAGGTCGCTGAAGTCGACACATGTTCGCTAATTCCCGTTGGGCTTCCGTACCAACATAGGGTTCGATACCCATTCGGGATACAGGACTTCTTGGATGAAGCCATTCCTGATTAGTTTGTCGACCTCCTCCCGTAGGGCCTCATACCGCTCCACGTTCATAGGTCGACGCTTTTGCCTCTTGGGCGGACACTTCTCGTCGATGTTTAGCCTGTGGCATATGATATCAGGGCTTATCCTTTCCATGTCTTCGTGAGTCCGGGCAAACACGTCGAGGTTGCTTTTGAGGAACTCGATCAATCCTTCACGGGCATGCTCTCCCAGCTCTGAGCCCACCCTCAGCCTTCTTGTAGGCTCTTTCTCGTTGATGGGGACCTCGGTCAATTCCTCGACCAGTCCCGTTCCAGTTTTTCCGGCTGGGAGCCTCGGATCCAGATCGAACTCTTCTGCCCTGGTTTCCACCACCATTCTCATTTCTTTCCTCGCCTGCACTGGCTCAGCGTAGTGGCGGACTGTCTCCGAGTACGTGAGCCTCGACTCGTACTGATTTCCTCAAACTTTTCTGATCCCGTTGGGAGTTGGAAATTTTATCATCTGGTGATAGATGGACGTAACCGCCTTCAACGCCCTCAATGTCGGGTGCCCTATGACCGCGTTGTTTTGGTCACCTCCCTTCACCACCAAGAACTTTGACATTACGGTCGAGGTGTGTGGTCGGTCTCCAATGGTCATGGGCAGTTTTATTGCCCCCTCTCGGATAACACTGTCCCCAGTGAAGCCATATAGAGGTTGTGCGCTATTTTGCAACCTCGCTTGGGAAATCCCCATCTTATCGAGGCAGCCAGAGTATAGAATGTCCACCGAACTACCATTATTGACCAGGATGCGGCAAACCGTGTGGTTACTGATCATGGCCTCCACGACTAGAGTGTTACTTTGGGGGAAATGCACCCCGTTTGCATCGGCCTCTGAGAACGTGATCTCAGCCTCTTCGTATCGTGCGGCCTTGGCTTCTCTTTCGGAGACGTTCATGACCCTCGAGTTGAACTTGTCTTTTGCCTCCCTCATGTAATCCTTCTGCACACAGCGAGAGGTGCCGCCGAGGTATGGCCCTCCGAAGATCGTTCTTATAACACCGACGGGTTCGGGCGGATTGTCATGCTTTTGATCTTCCCGTCGGTCGTTATTCCGCCGATTGTTGTTGTTTCGACGGTCGGCTCGGTATTCACTGAGCCTCCCCTCTCGGATCAATCTCTCGACCTCGTCCTTCAGGTCATAGCATTCAGTTGTCGTGAGCCTACTCTCACCGTGAAACCTGTAATACTTGCTTTGGTTTTTTCGCGCTGGGTCAGACTTCAGCGGTGGTGGTCGACGCAGTACTTGAAGGTGACTGATCTCGTGATAGACGTCCTCGATCCCCATGGTTAAAAGGGTGTAGGCGTCGTATTTTTACGGCTTTGGTCGCTTGTTATCCCCCTGGCCCGCCGAGGCGTTGCCACTCCTATTGTTTAGAGCTGGATTGTACCTCTGCTCGGCTTGCACCTGATGGTTACCACAGCGCTTCTTGCCATTGTTTTGGTTGCTCGCCTGCCCTGCATCTTCTTTGGTAAGGGCTACCGCCTTGTTTTTCAAGGCCTTATTTGCTTCCTCGACATTGATGAATCCATGTGCCCTCGTCAGGAATTCCTGGTAGGTTTGGGGTGGCCTCCGGTCGAGGTCTGTACTGTAGGGGATGTCCTTCTTCATGATCGACAGTGCCCTCATCAGGGCTACCTCGTCATAGATTCCCTCAGTGGCGGCGACCTGTTCTCCAAACCGGGCTATCCAATCTTTTAGGGACTCGTTAGGTCCCTGGTGCACCTTCGAAAGGTTTTGTTTGGGCGGGATGTATTTTTTGACACCTATGAATCGAGTCAGGAAGGCGTTCTTCAAATCATCCCAGCTAGTAATAGAGTTCAGTTTCAGGGACCTAAACCATCTCCTGGCGGAGTCAGAAAGATGATTCCTGAACGCCCGACACATGACCTCCTCGGGGTACCCATGTAGGACCGTATGCCCCGTGTAGACTTCTAAGTGGTCGTCTGGATCACTTCTCCCATCGTACAACGGGATAGGGGTGGCTTATAATTGTCAGACAAGGGTACCCGGATGTTGTTTTCTGTAAACAGGTTCGTGAGACGTGTACATCTTGGCATCGACGTTTACAACCTCGGCCAACTTTCTCATGACCTGCTCAAAGTTGTTCAGCCGACTCCCTATCTGCTTTTCTAATCTGGCCATCTTCTCGGCCAGAGCCTTGTTCTCAGCTGCGAGTTCTTCCTCATTGGCTTGTCGTGCGTCTCGGTCACGCCGAGCATTCAGCTTTCCCCTAAGGTCTCCCTCGCGCACAGACGAGGATTCCACTGGGACAACGTTCCTCTTGTTAGCGCCCTGTTACGGTCGAGGAGGTGCGTCCCTGTCATTCATAGCTTGTGCCGCAGCCCTTTCCTGGGCTCTCCTTCTGGCTGCCCATTGCCTACTTCCTACGGACCTGTTCGACCTGGCTGGGCGGGGGTCGTTGGCCCCACTATCACTGACCCCTTCGGCGTCACTATGTTGGTCACCAATCACTTGGTTTCCAACGGCGACGTTCACTGGGTTCATCGGCGCATCCTCTAACGGCGGTATTGAGTTTTGCCCTTGATCCCGCCCAGCGAGGGCCGTAGCTATTCTTTCCACGGCTACAGCAAGTGTTTCAACCTGCTTTTGGAGCTGGCGAATACGGTCTGGGGGATTTCCAGCGGCCGGTAATGGTGGATTCGTTGATGTCCCTGCGACGGTGGGAGGCTGGCCCTCCTTGCCTCTCTGATTAGCCGTCAGGCTGCGAGTGTTTTTTAGAGGCATGGTTGTTGTTTTTTACTAGTTTCGATTTCTGGGTTCAGCCGGCCCTCCTTCTAGCGCAAATTGTTGACAGTGATTTTCTAACAATGCGTGATTAACTCTCCAAAGACACTCACCATAAGCACTCACGGATTAGCTAAAGATTAAAGTCGTAAAATAACGTAAAGTAGACAAGAATTTATAGTGGTTCGGCAAGAATTCTTGGTCTAGTCCACTTGTGGATGCACTAATCTTTCTGAGATTATAGGTTTTTCTTTGAGTAATGAAACAATGCGTAACCCTTCAATGGGGTTTTTGGCTCTATTTATAGGCCTTTACATGTGAGAGATCCCCTTTGCATTCCCCGAGGGAGCCATCTTCTATTCCTGGATTTTGGGATTGCGTAGGTGCATTTTCATGATGACAATCTCAAGAAATCAGGCTAACATCTCTTACCGACTACCTGATTTCCTGACTTCGACAGTAACAGTTGGCACAGTGCATCCTTCCCTGAGTTGACAAGACTGTTGATGAATTTGACTGGATCTGCTGTCTCGACGTAATGACCACCACAAGCTGAGCGAGGTGCTCGACGTCTGTTATCCTGCATGAGCTCTCGACGTCCAAAGGGCACCTTAACTACAGTAATTCTCTCGACGTCAGCAACTGATTCTCAATGAGGAAGTCTCGACGCTTGCCGTTCGAGAGAATGGTCGCCTGCTCGACCATGACGTAACAATGACCATTACATTACTTGAGTATATTATTCAACTTTATAGATGGTAAGGATGTCCTGACTTGGAGCTTTCACTTTTAACTGCCCGAAATTTGAGTTGTAGCGCACACAAAAACTCTGCCGTTTGGTATAGATTATGCTGGTGTACTATATAAGAACTTTGTACTAATTGCTGATGAAGGTATAAGTGTCAGGATCTTAACCAGCCAATTGATGGATGAATTCGACCTTTTCTTATATTGTGGGGTCGGGGAGCATGAAGATACCATTGATCATATTATATATTTATATATAAAAAATATTCTAATATATTGTTAAACCACCCTATAGAAGTGTGTTTTTTTTTTTCTCTAAAGAGAATTACTGAACTCACTCCAGAATGAGACTTGGATTTTAATCTTTATTTTTTATTATTATTTTTTAATTAATTTAGTTATTTGACTAAAGCATATTAGTTAATAATAAACGATAAAAATTTTGACTCGCGTATATTTATCTTTTTTTTCTTTTTCCTTTTTTTAATGTCCTGGAAGTGGTGTTAAAACACCCTGAATTTACTCTCAACTATAAAAGGGTTGGGCTTGGGCTCTACCCAAGACAATTCACTTAGTAATGCGTGGACATCCTAAACTACCATTGACCATGTTGGAACTGGAATTGTAGTAATTTATTTTGAATTATAAAATTTAAATTGTAGTGATTTGAATTACAATATAAACCGATATTTGCATATATAAATAAATTATAAATTGTATTTAGAGTAAAATTTAAATTGTATTTAGTTAGAATGTTAAAAATTGTCATTAAAGTTATGCAACAAATAAAATAAAACCTCTATGTAAACAACAAGTTTAAATATGTAATATGAATAGAGATTTATTTCTCTCTTCATTATGAATATATAGGAAAAAATTATAGTTGAAACGAAAAAATTATATGACATTTTTAAATTTGAAGTTAAAAGGAAGAGAAAAACAAAAAAATAACTGTGTTTGAACTATTGTCAACAATGCAGATTATAATTTTAGGGGTACAAATCTAAAATCAACCATTTAAATTGCAGTTAATGGTTTGAATGCACTCTCTTTATTTCTAAAACAAACTATAATTTGAACTTTTTATCACAATTTGAATTAAATGTTTTGGTTGAAATAGTTGAATCAAACATGGGGAAATTTTGTCCCGAATGTAGAATTCAGAGCTACAATCTCAAAAACATATAAATACATGGTATATATATGTTTTTTAATAAACTTAAAATACAATGTCCTCTTAATTGATCAAAGCTGAGTTTTTCTTCCACTGCTCAGTCAACTTAGTCAACGCAAGGCGAGAGGACCCACCACTGCCCATCGCATTCACGGCAGCGTCTCTCATCATCAAAACCCTCTCCCTCACTTCCCTCCCTCTCTCCGACTCGGAGCCCATCAACTCTCTGACTCGCTCCTCCAACTCGGCCCCACTCACCAACCCGCCATCTCCCGAATCGTTCAGCGCCAAAGCAATCCTCATCTCCTCCACAAGGAACACCCTGTTCAGTCTCTGCTCCGCGTAGAGCGGCCAAGCCACCATCGGAACCCCAGCACAGATCGATTCCAGCACCGAGCTCCACCCGCAGTGAGTTACAAACCCACCCACCGAGTCATGACTCAGTATCTTCACCTGCGGGGCCCATTTCCTCACCACCAGTCCCCTCTCCTTCGTCCTCTCCAGAAATCCCTTGGGTAGTACCTCATCCAAGCTCCTTTCTTGATCACCATCTCCGGGTGGGTCCCTCACCACCCACAAGAATCTCTGTCCACTCTTCTCCAAACCCACCGCCATTTCAAACAACTGCTTCGCCGAGAACAATCCCATGCTTCCGAAACACAAGAAAACAACGCTATTACTAGGTTGCTGGTCAAGCCAACTCAGACAGTACTCTTGTTTACCGCCATCTCCATTATCTGAACTCTTCAAAACGATTGGTCCGACGTAGAATATCGGCGGAGTTGGTTTCTCCGGCACGCAAAGCCCGTCGCGTAACGCTTTCAGAGAAGTCTCTTCCAAGGACTCAAAAGTGTTGACGATGATCCCGCTCGACTCCGCCATGTGGATCGCGGTTTCGAAGAAGTACTTGAAGATCCTAGCCGTCCGATCCTGAAGCGTCGACGGAATATCCGGCGTCGGAATGGGGGGCAAGCCCGGGGCAGACACGGGAGACTCCATGTCTTTGAAGCTCTTCCCGCTCTCGCGGTCTAGAGTGGGCAAGTAAAGGAAAAAGTTGAGACCGCTTCCACTTGTGGTGAAGAAATAGTACGTGGGAATGCTGAGACTTTTAGAGACTTCTAACGCTCCGTAGCAAAAGAAGTCGATGATAAAGGCTTTGAGTTTGGTTTTCTCGGAGAGTGCTTGTAGGGTTTTGCGGATATTAGAGCTGTGGAGACGAGGGAGCTCAAAAAGCAGCTCGAGAGGGGAAAGGTTTGGAGGGATGTCATGGTCGGGGATGGGAGGGAATGCGTGTAACGTGATGCTTTTGGTGGCGGCGGCGGCGGCGGCGAGGTATTGGTTGGAGGAGTTTGGTGGCGGTTTGAGGAGGAAGATTGTGATGGAGAAGGTGGGGTGGTGAGTGAGGATGAGGTTGGCGAGCTCTATCATCGGGACCAAGTGGCTGTGCACGCCTGGAGGTGGGAACAAAACTATAGCCTCCTCCATAATATCATAATACGATTACGTAAATTATGACTATTGAGGATCGGAACTTGCTACTGGCGACTAGGCTTTGATTTATTGAAGCAATAGTTGTGATAGAGATATCAGAAGAGCTTGAACGTATGGTGGTCCTTTTAGCCACGTCAAACAAAATGGGAAGACGATAGTTATTATGAAATTGGTGAGGTAATCAATAACAAGAGAAAGCAGGCCGCATAAAGGCAGAAGCAGCCACAACTTTGATCAACTATTGTACTGTTCACTGTTCGATTCGATGATAAGTAAACGACAAATCGTACCATGCAAATTAAATGTGCAGCCAGCTATCACTATGCATTTAATAGGTTTTTTATTTTTTAGCTAAATTCCAGCCAGCTTTAAGAAATTAGGCAAGTTGTTGCGTTTTTTTTTTTTCTCTCTGTTTTTTAATAATTTTGGTTCTCAGATTCACGAGGGATTATTAAAACTTAATACATGTCACGTTATCTACCATGTTCACGTAATAAATTGAAGAGAAATATTACAGTCACTCTTTTATTCACTTTTTTTATCACTCTCATTTTTTAATTTATCACGTGTCTCTTTTACTCTCACTTTTTAATTTATCATGTGTCATTTTAATTCCCCATAAAAGTAAAGCATTATTATAGACCATCTTTTTTTTTTCCAAAAAATAAATATTAAATAAAAAGTTTTAGGTTACACTTTTTTCTTTCCAAAAAATAAATATTACATAAAAAGTTTTAGGTTACATATTATTACTAAATAATTTTATAAGACATTCTCCAATACGCCAACATATTAATAAATTAAGTTTTTTAACTGTTAAATCTATATAAAATCATATAAAAATTTAAAAATATGTAGATTAAATGATTAAAAAAACTTAACCTACCAGTACACTGATGTACCAGATAATCTCCTTAATTCTATTCAGAGCCAAATATTACAAGTCCTCCAACAAAGTCATATCTAGCAACACTTTATATGCAGATCCTTGAAAGCATTCCTGTTGCCAACATTAACGAGGTTCTTATTTTATTTTTTTTTCTCTTTTTTTTTGCTTTTTTTTTTTTGAAAATCTTCATTTTATTTTAGAAAAAGAGGTTAGAAAATAATTTATTTATATAAATAATATACATTTAGCTAGAAATCGGAATAACTGATTAAATGAGAAAATATATATGTCCAATATCTGTTCTATTGGAACAAAGGAATAAAGAGGGCAAAAAAGACAAAAAGAAAAAAAGGCTAAAGAAAATACATATAAAGATGTTAAGAAACAAACAAAGAATAGAAAAAAAAAAAAAAAAAAAAACAATTTTTCTATAATCCATTAAAAAAAATGCAATATTAAAGAGTGGGAGAGTCGTAAATGTAAAAATAACGGTCTCTAACAATGCTTTATTTTTATGGGAAAGTGAGATGACACGTGATAAATTAAAAAGTAAGAGAGTGATAAAAAGAATGATTAAAAGAGTAATTTTAACATTTTTCGTCTGAAACTGTAAGAGAAAAAAAATTCAAATTAAATACAAAATGTTCTACTGCTTTAAATTACGCTTGAAAAGAAAAATATTTTAAATTTGAAGTCAATTTTCGGGATAGAGACCAGAAATACTAAAGAAAGTAAATTTAGACACTAATATATATGTATGCTTAAAACAGGTTTAGGACTGTTTTGTTATTATATTGTTATTACCAAAATCCAATCAATGCACAGTATTCATGGGAGGCCAGCACCTACAAATTGGTTGCTTGTATACATACGTAAAAGCTAAGCTATAAAGGAAATTTTTAATCTTAATTAGTTTCTATATTTATAGTTACCTAAGAAAAATGGAATTGCAGGTAACATATAAAGGAAATTTTGTCAAGTTTGGCGTTCAGTTATTGTGAGTAGCAAAAAAAAAAAAAAAAAATAGTAGTCGGCACTCTCAACTTATGTGTTGGTGCTGCCGGCCTCCTCGATTACCACTCTGCATCCATTTACTGAATTTTAATACTGTTTGTTCTTCGAAAATTCGGATTTGAAACGATTTATATCGTTTTTTTAATATTTCTTTTAAGTAAATTTGTTATTTATTTTTAGTGATTTTCATCCTTAATTTTCAGATCGACAACGAATATTTAGAATTTAATTTAAATTATCATATATCTATCGTGCTATATAATTTCTTTTAATAAAATAAAGTCACATCAAAATTCAAAATGTTCTTAACTAGTCTTATTATTTCAGAAATTTCTTTAAAATTATAATATTTTTTATATGTAACTGGATTTGTAACGAACACGTGACTATCTTACAAGTTGGTTTTAAAATTTTATTAATGTCAATTTTAAGAATAGGGACTATATAAAAATATAAATAAATAAATTATTTAGCGATTAATAGATCTATCTATGAAAAGTTCTAGAACTACTTGATCACGGCATCAATGATTCAGACTTTATTAGCTCCAAGAATTTCTAGAAATGCATAGGACTGTTGATGGAGGCGGGCAAATACAAATTGGTTACCTAAATTATAAAATATACTTATACATACATAGTAAGAGTAGGCACCGTTGTTTGACTTGACACCTAGGCATATTTAAATGGAATTTTATTTTGGTAAAATTACCTCTATTTTGAAAACACCTAGCCAGTTTTTGTTTGAACTATACAAGTACTTTTGCATTTTTTATACTCAAACTTCTTTTAAAAAAAAAGTTTTAAAACATAAAAGGTTATGTTTGTTTTACAACTCAAGTTTTCAACTTAAGTTATACATGTGAAAAAAAAATATTATAATAAAAAAACTATTCATACAATTCGTCTTATTCGATTAAAAAAACTATTCATACAATTCGTCATATAATAATAGATCTATATTATTAGAAAACAACACGTTTATATTAAAAAAACTACAAAATCATTCCGCTATTTTAAAAAAAATATACAAATACAATTCATACAATTCGTCTTATTCGATTATAGAGGTTAGTCTTTAACTTTTTTCCTTAGAAAAAGAAAAAAAAAAGAAAAAGAAAAAAAGAGAAAATAAAGAAGAAAAAGAAAACGAAAAGAAAGAAAAAGAAAAAGAAAAGAAAGAAAAAGAAAAAGAAAAGAAAAGAAAATATAAATATAAATGTGTACGTCATTTTAAATAATTAAGTGTCATATCTTTCATTTTTTTTATTAATTAAATAATAATTATTTATTTTTAAATTGAGTGGCGTAAATAAAAATAATAATTGACACAAATAGTTCATAAATTATTTAGTGGGTGAATGGGGAATTTTTGAGAGTTTGAATTCTGATACGATAAAAGAAAAAAAAAAAAATTTGTTGCGTCGCTAGCAGTTTGATCTTCTTATTTTTAAGACCCCATTTACTCACAATGTCATTTTGGTCATGTCAGATGAAGGATTACAATCGTTTTCCATTAGAAATTTGGCGTTTAGGAACAGAAAGGTATTAATTCCTTAGGTCAAGTAATTTAAGAAAAAGTTGGTGTAATAAAATAAATGATAACTCTTATTGCATAATTATACTTCTGTGTGACTAAATAACAAAGAGTTAATGGCGTAATTGTGTATTAAAAATAATTCGACACTCATACATGTTTTTTTTTAAATCTTAGAAGTTTTTTTGTTAGTTTTTGTATTTGACATGACATTTTCCATTAAAAATTTAGTTGATAGAAAAAATTTATAAGAGTTGTTGAAGTTTAAAGAAAAAATCTAAATTAAATTTTGAGGGATATTTTATTATAAGATCTATAGTTTGAGACGAAAATATTAATTTATATTTAAAAAAATGTGGACCAAATTATCATCTATTAAATAATATTGTAGGAACTCTTTGTCGTTTTATCTTTTGAATTAATGCTCACTTTGCCGAGGTGGGCCTTCTTACAGAAAGGGACGCTTATAATTAATCTATAATTAATTCAGAGACGCCATTCTCCTCTATAAAGAGTTTTTTTTTTTTTTTTTTTTTTTTTTTTTTTTTTTTTTTGTTAGTTTTTATATTGCACGTGACATTTTTTTATTAAAAATTTTGTTAATGAGAAAAATTTATAAGAGTTGTTGAAGTTTGAGAAAAAACTTTAAAATTAAGGGGTTGTTGTTTTGAAGTGTAATTTGAGTGTAATTTTTGAGTTAAAATTGAGTTATAATTTGAGTTGAAGTTATAATTTGAATAAAATTGAGTAAAATTGAATAAAATTAAAACTTAAAAGAACGTGAACTTAAATAAAATTGTAACTCAAATTTAAATTTTTTCTGAATTTTATTACAAAAGAATAATCCTTAAAATTTGAGAGATATTTTATTATAAAATCTTTAATTTTAGACGAAAATATGTAATTTGTATTTAAAAAAATATGGATCAAATTATCATCTATTAACTATTTGTCGTTTTATCTTTTGAATTAATGCTCACTTTGCCGAGGTGGGACTTCTTACAGAAAGGGACGGCTATAATAGGGCTATAAGTAATTTGGAGACGCCATTCTCCTCCACAAAAGTTTTTTGTCTTTTTCCTGACGTGAAAAGGACACAAGCCCTTCATATCAAACAGTTTTAAAAAGAACTTATATGTCAGAAAAAAAAGTTTTAAAAAGAACTAAAAAGAAGCATGGATGTATTACCATAATGAGAATTATCTCATCTTTACCCCTTTTTGCCGCAATTCTAAAGTTCTAGTCATTTTATTGAGTTGAATTTAAAATTTAAATTTTATTATAATAAAAAATTTAAAAAATAAATATATTTAACATTTTTTATTATAATAAAATATTAACATAAAATTATATTTTAATTTAAATTAAAAATTTAAATTAATAAATTAAACGAACCTTAAAATCACATCTATAGTTGGCATATGTGTAATTACACGTGTAATTACAGATATATTAATTAGATGTATATGTGTTTATGGTATTACTACTATGATTGATGCTAAACTGCAAGTTAATTAATACCAGTTGGTACCAGTTGGTACTATATAGGATTGCCAACAAGGCACGTCTGCTCTCCAAAAGGAACTATTAACAGACAAGTTCAAGTTGCGTGAATTACTGGAATTTGTGTCTATGAATGTCCCGTTTACTTTTACTAATTTAAATTTAAAATTTTAATTTTATTATAATAAAAATTTTTAAAAAATAATCACATTTAATTTTTTAATTATAATAAAAAAATTCTCACATAAAATTACATCTCAATTTAAATTAAAAATTTAAATCAACGAATTAAACATACTCTAAAATTTAGATCTTTGTAGTTTTATTTCTTGTTAATTTAATAAAGTGACCCATATCATATTAAAAAGAAAAGAAAAGAAAAAAGAAAAAATAGCAAAGACTAGACAACCAAGTAAAATATGTGACTGATCTTTTATTCGCGATCAATTAATCCCAGGAGTACTGTAATTTGCATCAACGAGAGTCTTCCATTCAATCTTTACTTGTTTAATTTGTGATCTCTTTCGGGCTCATTAGAATGAACCATTTCTTCCCCACATCCGGCATCTCTTTATGTGAAATTTAATGTGAAATTTAATTATATCTACCGATTAATTAAGAGGACGTTTAATTTATGTATTTAAAATTATTTTTATTTTACGTGTATTTTTTATAAAAAAAATATTGTCAAAAATTATAAATTATAATTTAAAATTAAAGATGAATATGAAAAATAAGTCCTGAATACCAAAAAAAAACGCAAAACATAAAGATAATTGACGCGTAATTTTCTAGCACACGCCACAAACAAATTCTCATTTTTACTTTCTTTTTTTTAAAAAAAAGAAGCATTCAGACAACTTTTTCAAAAAAGAAGCATTCATAGTTGTAAATTTAAAAACTTTAAAAGCAGTAATAAAAAAAGGAGGGAAAAACAAATGCTTTCACGTCTCTAGAATGCGGACCATTTTATGTGTACTAGCAGTAGCTCGGGGATTAAATTGTTGTGTTCGTTTGATCCAACAACTCAGCCACGCTTCCACGACTCAGTGAGTTTGGCTAACGCAGCTCGGGACGATCCACCGTCGCTCAGAGCAGCTCTGGCTTCGTCCTTCATCACTAACGCACGCTTCCGTAACGAGCCGCCGTTTTCTGAGCTTGTCATCAACTCAGTGACCCGCTTCTCAACTTCGCTGGCGCTCACAAACCCGCCGTCGGACTCTTTCATGGGCAGAGCAATCTTGATTTCCTCAACAAGCACGACTCTGTTCAACCTCTGCTCCGCATAGAGCGGCCACGCCACCATCGGCACACCGGCACATATCGCTTCCAACACCGAATTCCAACCGCAATGGGTCACAAACCCGCCCACCGAGTCATGACGTAGAACCTCCACTTGTGGGGCCCAGTTCTTCACCACCAGTCCTCTGTCTTTCGTCCGATCCAAGAATCCCTGTGGGAGCAACGAATCCAAGTTCCATTCCGGTGAAGCCGACGATGGATTTCGCACCACCCAAAAGAACCTCTGGCCGCTCCTCTCCAAGCCCACCGCTATTTCATGCAGTTGCTCTTCCGAGAAAACGCCTAAGCTTCCAAAACAGAGAAAAACCACGCTTTGTCTTGGTTGCGAGTCCAACCATTCTAAGCACTCAAGTTGTGATCCTTTTTTCCCCTTGGCTGTAATTAACGGTCCAATGCAGTACACCGGAGGCGTGGGAGCATGCGGCACGCATAATCCATCCGATATGGCTTTGATGGCTCGAGGCTCCAAAGACTCAAAAGTGTTTATGACGAGTCCATCTGATTTCGGATAGTAGGTTGTCGACTCGAGAAAGAATTCATAGGCCATATCGCTACGGTCCAGAATTGGTTTTGCCATATCCAACGCGGGAATCGGCGGCAATCCAGGGATGTCTAGAAGAGTGTTTTTAAGGTCTTTGAAGCTCTGTGGGATGGTTTCGTGAAGGGTCGGCAAGTAAAGGAAAGAAGCCAAGAAAGACGCGGGGGAAGTGACGAAGACGTAAGTGGGGATCTTGTTCAGCTGATGATCGGAAGAGAAGACTTCGATGATGCTAGCGCAGAAGAAGTCCATGATGAAAGCGTGAACGGTGTGGCTTTGAGAGATGGAACGTAGGGCTTCAGCCACGATGGGCTTGTTGCGAAGGAGGACTTCGAACATTAGTGTTTCGGGGTGGGCCGTGGTGTTCAAAAGCTCGGGAGGGAGGGAAATGCGCGGGAGGTGGTGGAAGGTGATGGAAGGAGTCGTGGCGGAGACGGCGGCGATGTAGGGAGCGGTGTCACCGGCGTCGTAAGGCGCGGTGGTGACGAGGATGTGGATGGAGAGTGAAGGCTTGGAAGTTAAAATGAGCTTTCCTAGCTCAACGAGAGATACAAGATGGCCTATTGCTGGTGATGGGTATAGAACTATTACCTCCATCTTTGAGTTTGTGTGGAAGAATTCAAGTGTACATTTCACCATGGTTTCCTTATCTCCATCTCTCTTTATAGCAAAATGACATACACCCTGGAAAGTGAAATTACAAAAATACCCATTAAATGTTAGCTTAAAGGTTGTTCTTTTATAACGAAATTCAGAAAAAATTTAAATTTGAGTTACAACTTTATTTAAATTCATATTTTTTTTATAAAATTTGAGTTTAAACTCGAGTTTGTAGTTAAATTTGAGTTTAAATTTCTTCTTTAACTCAAGTTTATAAACTCGAACTCAAGTTAATAAACAATATTTTTTCTATTCTTAAAAATACAATAATTTTTTCGTTTTAATTATGATTGAGATGATTTTTTTTCTATGCATTCACAACGAAAAGACGAATAAAATCTCACCCATGTATCTTATTAAAATTTTTTATTACTATCGAGTTTTTATTAAAATACTATTTAAATACAAATTTAAGTTTTAATCCACTTAAACACAAACTCAAAAAGATTATTGATTCAAATCATAATTCAAATGTGCATATCTAAATACAAATTAAAGTTACAATTTTAACTTAAATTAACTCAAATTCAACTGATTATCCTAACTTAAAAATGTACAAGAAGAATCCCTTAATAAAGCATACGTCATTCTTGCGTATAGCATTACATATCAACCTTCCAAATACAAAAACAACGTTGCAAATGTGTTGACGATGTTTCCGGTTAATTCCACCGGTTCAGTTGGTTAGTTTAGAACGCATGTCTTCTTCATTTCACCGATTTAAATTTTTAGTTTTAAGTTTTTATAATAAAAAATTTTAAAAAAATGTCACATTAAATTTTTTTATTACAGTAAAAAATTCTTAAAAAATATCATATCTCAATTTAAATTAAAAATTTAAATTTACAAAGTGAATGAGTAAGCAGTGATCCGATCCTAATGTTGGGATATTTGGTCGGTTTTTGGTGGTTCAGAATTGATGATCACAAGTCATGGAAAAGGTGTGGTAGTGGTGAGTAAGTTGGATATTTGGCAAGCACTATATACAGTGGGGACCGCCGGTTGGCCCGCACGTACGGCTGAAGATGGAAACGGAACGAAAGTCCTTTCGTCGGTGACAGTAATCGTGACTCACGAGTATGAAAGTTTGCCACACCAATCGACATAAATGTGAAATCATTGGTCCGACTTGAATTATTGAAGCGCTTTCGTTTTCGCCGTATTCTTTTAAGACATTACTGTCAGAATAGTTCTTCTTTTTGTGTCCACGTTTTTTATAAAAGAAAAAAGGAAAGCGACTCTATTAGTACAATTAAAAATTAAAAATAAAAATAAAATAGTTTTTTAATTTAAAATAAAATAAAAAAAAATAAAAAACGATTTTTATTTTTTTATTTTTATTTTCTCATTTTTTTAAATAAAGAAAAATATTAATAAATTTTTTTATATTAAAAATAATATCTTCTTATAATTATTAAATACATTTTAAAAAATAATATTTATTTAAAACATATTTTTATTTTTATATATATAAAAAAAATT
>NW_010365163.1:128449-151299 GCF_000414095.1 Morus notabilis
TAAAAAATTATAAATTATAATATAAAATAAAAAATAAATACAAAAAACAAATTAATTTAGATGAGACATCTGCAGGAAGAAGAGCTTGGAAGTATGATCGTCGTTAAGCCACGTCGAAAGAAATGGTAGATTGTTGGAAAGTAATGAGAGGCAAATAAATTTTTTGACTTGGTCAACTTTGTCACGAGCGTTACTGTAACAGTGTAGTTCAATGGCTAAAACAACCCAGAGCTATTCTTATTATATATTTAAAAAACGTTTCATTCATATATTAGAATTATAAAATTAAAATTATTTTTAATTTTTATATATTTTTTATAAGAGAAAATATTATAACGAATTATAAATCATGATTCAAATTCAGGTACGAATTTCTCAATCAAATAACCTCTTATTTTATGTATTCATCTTGAATTTTAAATTGTAATTCATAATTTTTTATAATATTTTTTTATAAAAAAATTTAAATTTTAAAAATTAAAATGATAAATTATGATTTTTAATCATGAAACAGTCTTATTGTTTAAAACCTCATTTTATGTCTGAAATTTTAAAAGGACGACAGAATTAAACACTTTTTTTTTCAACATATTAAAAAAAAAACTCAGGCGCACGTACACACACATATATATCAATTTAGCATAGTAGATTTTGAATAAGAATGAGATTGTATGAATATTTTGATTCGTATCCCGCGGCGTCCAGTCTTTTAAATCACTAGGGTCACGTTGCATTAGTTTCTATTTTTTCGGACTGATTATAAGCTTTATTTTCGAATTCCTACACACACAAAAAAAAGCTTATCTTTGAATTTATCTACTTAATGGCAGTGATGCAAAGAGAAAATAGAAAAGGTCTACTATCTGCAAAAAAAAAACAAAAAACAAAAAACAAAGGCAGACCTCTACTAATGTATTTCCCCTACCTATTCTTCTTTTCGTTTCTTTACCCGAAAACAAAGGCAGGAACCGTATAAAAAATAAAAATTTAGCAATTGTCTATATTTACGAACGAGAGAAAAAGATAATTCATTAATAATGAGCTCTATAATTTTATAGGTAATGAACAAGTAACTAACATAAAAATAGTCAACAATCAATTTAAATTAATAATGAGTCGGTAACTAGCATTTGGGGAGGAATTTATTTTGATGTGTACATCTGGTCTACCAACTCAATGCCGCTTCCACAGCTCAGTGAGTTTCGTTAGCGCAACTCGGGACGATCCACCTTCGCTCAGAGCAGCTCTGGCTTCATGCTTCATTGATAAAGCACGCTTCCGTATTGAGTCGCTGGAGCTCGCCATCAACTCAGTGACCCGCTTCTCAACTTCACTGGCGGTCACAAACCCGTCGTCGGACTCGTTCATGGGCAAAGCAATCTTGATTTCCTCAACAAGCACTACCCTGTTGAACCTCTGCTCCGCATAGAGCGGCCACGCCACCATCGGCACGCCGGCGCAGACCGCTTCCAGCACCGAGTTCCACCCGCAGTGAGTCACGAACCCGTCCACCGAGTCGTGACTCAGGACCTCCACTTGTGGTGCCCAGTTCTTCACCACCAGTCCCCTGTCTTTCGTCCGATCCAAGAAACCTTGTGGCAGTAACGAATCCAAGTCTAGTTCTGGCGATTCTGAGATAACCAAGCTTTGGTTCTTCTGCGACGGCGGATTTCGCACCACCCACAAGAACCTCTGGCGGGTCCTCTCCAACCCCACCGCTATTTCCTTCAGTTGCTCTTTCGAGAACATGCCTAAGCTTCCGAAACAAAGAAAAACCACGCTTTGTCTTGGTTGCGAGTCCAACCATTTTAAGCACCCGGAATCAGATCCTTCCCGCTCTTTGGTAGTAATCAGTGGTCCGATGCTGTATATCGGAGGCGTGGGAGCATTCGGTACACACAATCCTTCCCTCATGGCGTTGAGGGCTCTAGGCTCCAGTGACTCAAACGTGTTGACAATAATTCCATTTGATTTCACGAGTTCAGCGGCGGATTGAAGAGAGTATTTATAAGCCATATCATGACGATCAAGGAGTGGTTTTGGCATGTCTAGCGAAGGAATTGGCGGCGTTCCTGGGAAGTTGAGAGGAGTGTTGTTGAGGTCTTTGAAGCTCTTTGGGATGGTTTCGTGAATGGTTGGAAGGTAGAGGGAGGAAGCTAAGTTAGCCGCGCTGGAAGTGTAGAAGAAGTAAGTAGGGATGTTGAGCTCGGCGGAGACGGTAAGAGTGCTGCCGCAGAAGAGATCCATGATGAAGGCGTGGATTGTGTGGTTTTGAGAGATGGAAAGTAGGGCTTTAGATACGGTTGGTTTGTTGAGCCGAATGACTTCGTAGGTTAGTGTTTCGTGGTGGTGCGAAGCGGACGAAATCTCGGGAGGGAGGGAGATGGGCGGGAGGTGGTGGAAGGTGATGGATGGAGTGGTGGCGGAGACGCCGGCGATGTAGGCAGCGGTGTCGCCGGCTTTGTAAGGAGGTGCGGCAATGAGGAGGTGGATGGAGAGTGAAGGTTTTGAAGTGAGAATAAGCTTTCCTAGCTCGACCATGGCGATAAGATGGCCGATCGCCGGTGATGGATAGAGGACTATCGATTCCATGTTTTGAGTTTGTGTGGCGGAGTTCAAGTCTAAGCGTCACTCGTGCGGCTTGCTCTGTGTCTGTATATTAAATACGAGAGCTCGCCGCAGAAAATTTGCATATATTGTTTAATAGTTACTCTTTTATTTTAAAAAAGTTATGTTATTTTTCATTGTTTATTATTATTGAATTGTCTGTATCGCTGTTGAGCCATTATGGTAGGCACCATATATGCTTGTATATATGCTCGTATGAAAGACAGCATATTTTTAAAAGAGTTGCACCGTACTTTAAAAAAAAAAAAAATTGCTTATAGCGTTGTTGGATTAAGCATATATGCTTCTATCACATTCCCATGTTATCAAATTACTTTATTCTTTTCAGAAAAAAAAGGTGCAGTAGTCCAAAAGGTACTATTAGTGTTAAGCACTAAGACACCACCTGTGTTAAGTATCAGTCTAATAAAAAGTGAGTTTTATCTGTAAAAATTATATATTACGGAATTTATTTTTTATTAAATGGTGGTGTTTAACACTACTGATACCGTACTTGTAATGCAAAATTTATAAACCTGCCATGTATGTGAGTGCAAAATCTATGAACCAGCTATGTGCGTGGGTAATTTTGCTGGTTAATTTAAAAAACAATGCCCAAATTTTACATCAAATTCACGATGTTAAATGTTAGGATCAAAATAAGTATTATGATCATTATCGTACACTAGGACAACATTTAGAGAAGCAAGTCGGTAGAAATCTAATGGTTGAAGAATCAACTCAAGTGAGAGCGTCAATTAGAGAAGCACGACGACAGGAGACCTGCAGAGACCACCACGAATAAATCAAGAAAGAATTTCTCTTAGAGGACACAAAGTCTAATCTAGCCAAATCTCATATTAAAGGGGTGTCCACAGTTTGGGCGTTTTTTTTTTTTTTGGGTTTGTAGAAACCACCAACCAAATCAAAAATAATTTTTTCTTTTGGGCGGATTGATATTTTTAACAAAAAACTAAATTGAACTAAATCACTCATAAGCAGTTTGGACGGGTTAGTTTGGGTGATTTAAGTTTAAGACTAAAAAAGTTTTCAATAATTCATAAAAATTACAAAATCATTAATCAACAAAAATAAAAATAAGATTCAAGTTTACAATATAACTAAAAAATAACAATATCTAACAGTTCACCATTTAAAGTTTAATACGAACCCACAAAAGTATGATAGGGTGTATTTTAAAATTGTAGAACCTTTATTATAACCAATAAAAATTAAAATCAATATAAAAAAACATTTTAAAAATTAAAAAATTATATATGTATATTTTTGGGCAGATTATTAGGTGGTTTGGGCAGTCCAAACCACAAACCAAACCGTCTAAAAAAAATTAGATTAAAAAACCTACCAAACCGCCTAATAATCCAAAAATAATTAACGATTTGGTTCAGTTTGGTTTGGATTGAGAGGTTTTCGCGGTTTGGCGGATTTTTTGAACACCCCTAGCGCAAATTCGATCAATACTGAATAGGAAAGCTACCGTGAAGCAAATTATGAAACAAGGAATAGCAAAGTCAAATGAAGGAAAAGTGAAACTACCCATTCTCCCATCAACAACACATCAACGCAAGAAAAGAGAAAACTAGAGATGAAACTGTCACGCCCCGAAACCGGGGTCGGTGACGTGGAGGCTCGATTAGGAGTAATTATCAAAATCCAAAAGCAAAGTATTATGGAAATTCCTAAACAAGCCTCCGTTTCGTTGAAAAATATATTACAAGGAAAATGTTAGAACTCATTCAGGGCTTCACCCAAAGGATATGTAGCATTGTACATACATGAACATGTAAATAACATTACAGACATCAACCACAGTCTAGAAATCCAGAGATTTAGAGTTTACAGAGGTTACAATCCTTACATTCAGACACATGGAGGATGATCACAATCCTCACCAAATCAGCTGGTAGCAACTAACTCCGCTACTCCGCACTGCTCCTAGAGTTGCCTGAGAGGGGTTAATATTTATAAACAATAAAACGTGAGCGAAAGGCCCAATAGGATATATTTTAAAATAACTTTATAAGCAAATAAATAAATGAGTAAGTAAGTAAATAAATAAATAAACGAATAAATAAGACATTTAGTTCCAACACAACAACCGGAACCTCACATCCTTTTTCTGAAAGGAATATAACTGAAAATCTCCGCATTATAGGCATCAGCAAGTAATTTATACTATGATAAATTCCTTACACATCCACAAGCACAAGCCATATAACTCCCGGGCTGGGTTTCGGGTTCTGCCCCCAAGGATGCACTCTCCACATCCTATCTAGGCCATCAGTCGGTTTACTGATTCGTAAGATCTCTTATATTAAGAAATCATTCATTAAACTTTATGCAACAGTTCATTATAATTCCAATAGCTAAAATCAAGCTATTATTTTTAAACATGCTTTTCTTTCGCAAACATGCCCTTTCTTTAAAACATTTGCAAAGTCAAAACTCTTCTGAAATCAGGGTAACAAAGAAAGGGTAAGAAATCCTACCTCACAAATATCAAACTGTGGCTAGCGTCACTCTATTATGGCTTTTGCTTCTTCAAGCCCCTCAATCCGAGTCCTCAGCTAGCACTGACACAAAACAACACTTTAGGATCCAATTCTCATTCCTAAAGCAGTTCAAACTCAATTATACCTTTTTGATTTTCTATTAGTTTGCCTTAATTAATTTCTAAGTTTAATAAACCATTTCATGTTTCAAATCATCATTCCAAGGGGTTGGATCTCAAAACATGGATTAAAGATGCTAATCCATTCACTTAGATCCCCAAATGAAGCTAATTTGGGTTTTCTTCAAAAATTAGGGTCAAAACAGGGTTTTTCAGCAAAACAGGGTCAAACCCCTTGTACACTGGTCGACCGGTGACAGAGCAGTGCAACACCACTGGTCGACCGGTGGTGTGCACTTCGATCGACTGCACAGGTCGACCTAAAGGAGTGCAATCCGATCGACTGGTGGGAGCCTGTCAGCTTGATCGACAGGGCCGATCTGAAGGAAATCCCACCAAAACCTGCAATTTAAAGTCCAAATTTGAAATATTTCAAGGGAAAACAACCAAATCCAGGTTCTAGTCACTAAATCAAGTCCATAGAACCAAAGATCCCCAATTTCTACCATGATTTTACTCAAAATCCATAAAAATCTATTTTGAACCAAAAATAGGTTTTCTAATACGAAAATCCAAGATTCAAGAGAGGTTTTTCAGAAATCTTACCTCAAATCCTTCTCTTGACATTGAAAACTTCTTTAAATCCTTCTTTGGTTTAAGATCCAATTGATTCAAGGCAAAAATGGAAGAGAGAGAGAGAGCTCGGGAAGGAAAGGAAAGAAAGGAAAGGAAAGAAAGGAAAAGAAAAAGGAAAGAAATAGAAAAACTAAAAGAAAAAGGAAAAGAACAGGTGTCTAAATATTTAAAATGGCAGTCCAGAAAATGTACACACACACACCTCTGGGGTAAAAATATAATTACTGAAAATATTTAAATACCTTAGAATTATTTAAATTTACACGTTAGAAATATTTATTAATCAATGATAAATTAATTAAACTAGATTTGGCACAGTAATAAATCTTAATTACCTTAATCATTCTCGTTTAATTCCTTGAGGTGTTACAACTCCACCCCCTTAAGAAATTTCACCCTCGAAATTTTGACTTACCTCACAGTGAAAACAGATGCGGGTATCGCTCCTGCATCGTCGTTTCAAGCTCCCATGTTGCTTCCTCAACTCCGTGGTGCTGCCACAACACTTTCACCAATGGGATCTCACGATGACGTAAACTCTTCATCTTCCGATCAAGAATTTGAATTGGTGCCTCCTCGTATGTTGCGTCATATTGTAGCGGAATGTCATACCATTGTACCACGACTTTCAGATCAGGTTGACATTTACGGAGCATAGAGACATGGAACACATCATGCACGTGAGATAACTCAGGCGGTAAAGCCAGACGATACGCCACGACACCAACTCGTTACACGATCGGGAATGGTCCAACGTACCTTGGCGCAAGTTTCCCTTTTAAACCAAAACGAATAACTCCTTTACGTGGGGAAACCTTCAATAAAACGAAGTCACCTTCTTGGAATTCTAAAGGTCTACGCCTTCTGTTGGCATAACTTTTTTGACGACTCTGAGCTATTAACGATCGTTCCTGGATAAGAACTATCTTCTTGTTGTTTTCTTGAATAACTTCTAGTCCAGTAATAAGTCGATCCTCTGGTTCCAACCAACAAACAGGTGATCTACAAGGTTGACCATACAGAGCTTCGAATAAAGCCATGCTAATACTGGCCTGATAGCTGTTGTTGTAAGCAAACTTAGCAAGGTCAAGGTATTTCTTCCAGTTTCCACCAAAATCCAGAATACAAACATGAAGCATATCCTCCAGAATTTGAATAACTCTTTCAGATTGCCCATCAGTCTATGGATGAAATGCTGTGTTAAAATTTAATTTTGTTCCCATGGCTTCCTGGAAACTTTTCCAATACCTTGCATTAAAACGTGTGTCGCGATCGGACGTGATCAATAACGGTACCCCATGGAGTCTCACGATGTGCTCCAAGTACGACCCTGCCAGAATTTTTTGAGAATACATTGCACAGAACGATATGAAATGTGTAGATTTCGTCAACCTGTCAACCACCACCCAGATGGCATCGTGCTTCTACTTAGTCCTCAGAAGTCCCATCAGAAAATCCATCGTGATGTGTTCCCATTTCCATCCCGGTACAGGTAGAGGCTGTAACTCTCCCGCTGGTTTCTGGTGCTCAGCTTTGATCCGGAGACAAGTTACACACTCTGAGACATACTCACGAATGTCTTTCTTCATACCTCTCCACCAGTATTGCATATTCAGGTCCTGGTACATCTTGACACTTCCCGGATGAATAGCGTACCGTGATTTAACATCTCATGTAGAATCACCTTTTTGATCTCATCTACCTTAGGAATAGCTAACCAGTTGTGGAAACAAAGTGCTCCATCCTCTTGGATTCTCCAATCCTCAAGTTACTCTCCATTCTGGATTCGAATCTAAAATCCTTGAAGATATGGATCCTGCCACTGATTCTGCTTAACTTGTTGTACAAGAGCCGAGGTGGAGATCAGATTATACACCATTGCCTAGTTATAATCCTCGTAGTACTGAAGTTCATAATCACTTACTACTTCAGTTCTCTTCCAGTCTTCCAAAGCTAATGACGCCATAAATCCTGTAGTCTTCCTACTAAGGGCATTAACTACCAAATTAGCTTTTCTCGGATGATACTGCAACGTGAAATCATAATCTTCCATATATTCCATCCATCTCATCTGCCTAAGATTCATATATTTCTGAGTAAACAAGTACTTCAAACTCTTGTGGTCAGAGAAGACCTGAAACTTTGCTCCATAGAGTTAACATCTCCATATCTTCAAAGCAAATATTACCGCTACTAGCTCCAAATCATGAGTGGGGTAGTTCCGATCATGCAATTTCAATTGGCGAGATGTGTAGGCTACAACGCGCCCACCTTGCATCAAAACACAGCCAAGTCCACTCATCGAGGCGTCATAATATGCCTCATATGCCTCCTCACTATCGGGTATAGTCAAGACTGGTGCACTGGTCAGTCTGGTCTTCAATTCCTGAAAGGCACGTTCGCACTCAGCGTCCCATTCGAATCTGACTTCTTTCTTGGTTAACCGAGTCATCGGTGCAACAATGCTCGAGAAGTCCTTTATGAAATGTCGATAATATCAGGCAAGTCTGAGGAAACTGTGAATCTCTGCCACATTCTTCGGCCTTTCCCACTGTAATACATTCTCGATAAAACCAAAGATCCCTAATTTCTACCATGATTTTACTCAAAATCTATAAAAATCTATTTCGAACCAAAAATAGGTTTTCTAATATGAAAATCCAAGATTCAAGAGAGGTTTTTTAGAAATCTTACCTCAAATCCTTCTCTTGACGTTGAAAACTTCTTTGGTTCAAGATCCGATTGATTCAAGGCAAAAATGGAAGAGAGAGAGAGAGAGAACGAGAGAAAGAGAGAGAGAGAGAGAGCTCAGGAAGGAAAGGAAATAAAGGAAAAGAAAAAGGAAAGAAAAAGGAAAAAGAAAAGAAAAAGGAAAAGAACAGGCGTCCAAATATTTAAAATGGCAGTCCAGAAAATGTGCCCACACACACCTTTGGGTTAAAAATATAATTACTGAAAATATTTAAATACCTTAAAATTATTTAAATTTACACGTCAGAAACATTTATTAATTAATGATAAATTAATTAAACCAAATTAGACACACTAATAAATCTTAATTACCTTAATTAATCTCGTTTAATTCCTTGATGTGTTACAGAAACTACCCATTCCATCATTCAAACCTCATACTTTATACTTTTCTCTCTCTCTCTAGCTTCTTCATGTAAAACCTACTTTATTTAGATCTTTTGTCTCAAATAATATAGTAAAAGATGGTTCCAATCACACACCCATCTTTACTCTCCACATCCCCTTTTTATTATAATTTCTTATTAGAAAAGTCTCTCGTGTAAAATGACAAAAAAGACGATTATAATAGACTTAATTACATAATTAAATTTTATTATAAAAATAATGATATTTTATTTCCTTCACACACCCCACATGTCATATTCTCAAATTACAAACAATTACCATTTTGAAATCTATGATCAAACTTTAATTTTTACCATTCAACAGCTATTCCAAAAAATTACATAGAGGAATGTTAAATTTTTTTTTTTGCTATTTGTTCTATGGTGATTATTTTTTTGCCTCTTCTTTCCTTCGTTTTGTGTTAAATTTTGTTGCTGTATTTTTTTATTTGTTTTTTATTTCTTGAATTATATTGCTTTCTATTTTTATATTTTTGAGTGTCCTTTATGTTTTCTAAGAAAATATTTTAATGAATTTTCTTCCTGTAAAAAAAAGACATCATGCCTAAAGCTTTAACTAAAAAAATAGAGAAATATAGAAATGAAAATATTAGAATAAAAAATTATAATAAAATATTGTGTGTGAAAAGAAAAATGAAATGATCAAGAATTAATAATCTTATGAAAATAGTTTGGGGTAATTTTGAAATAATAGGAATGTGTAGAAAATAAATTCAACAATATTAAAATTATGTGGATGTGTGTTTAGAATGGGGTGTAAAAAGTAAAAATAGGTGTGTGAGTATAACTACCCTATAGTAAAACACGAGACTCTACAGTGGACATAGGTACATTGAAGATGAACCACTATAAATTCGTATATTTATATTCCACACTTTACATTCTCGATCTAGCGCTCTATCGACTCTATTCGGCTCACCAATGCGATCGTCAGTTGAAAAATGCCATTGATTCTCTAAACAAATTTAATTATAGAATTTGACCTTTACATTAGAAAATTACAAATTGATCCCGCTCTATTTTTATTTGACAAAGTTAGTTTTTTGTGCGAGTTGTTATTAAAAAGTAATGTAAAGATAATCCCTAAATCATGTGTTGAGTAGTTGGATTATTAAAATGGGCTGTAAATATTTTTGGAGCTTTATTAACATTATATCATAAATTTATAAGAGAGATGTTCGCCCGTAAGCGTATGGTGTTAAGTTTTGATAGTAAAGGGTGAGTGTGTTTTGTCTCCATAAGAATAGGGTATTAAATTGCCACTAAGTACCAAGATTATCATAACTCAATTTTATCTAGGCAACTGAACTCAATGAAATAAAAATAGAACTAATATAAAGACAAAAACAAAATAAAATATGAAAACTTCTACGCATAAATGTACTAGGGACTTGACTTCACCTTATCATTCCTATGTTCATTCTATCAAACCATTGCTAGCCAATTCCACTCAATTCATTAATCAAGGGATTTAATCTAACCTCATTACCTCTCCCGAGCGTCAAACAAAGTCACATGCATGAATACCCGAATCAATATTCCTATATAATCCGTTTACTAATACACTTATTAAGTTTAACCAATCAAGGTCTTGATCACCTCCCGGTCTCACAATATCTTAGACTCTCAACGAGATTCTCTAAGTGTCGATCTCCTTCCAGACTCACAACAACGTATACTATGTTTTCCAATTCCAAACTATGAAATCAATCTCTCTCGAGCATCAAAATCATAATCCAAATTAATCTAACTCATTGGCCACATAAATTGAAAACATTGAGTATAGAGAAACATAAATAAATTAAGATGGAATTTAACTAACAATTGACAAGGTAATCAAATATGGTTCAAATAAAGCTACATCAAGCTCTAAAATATAAAGTCTAGCTCAACATAGAGGAATTCATAACCAAAATCACAAATTTAAGAACAAAAATGAAAAACTACAATAAAAATGGAGAAGGAAGAGAAAACTCTTATGGATATGAGCTTCAAGTCTTCAAATTTTTAAGAATCTCTCCCAAGCATTCTTCAAGAATCTCTAACTCCTAGCTTCTCTCTCTAGGATTTTTTTGTGCCTCTCATCCTCTCCAAGTTGAAAACTAGGGTTTCTTTTGCTTAAGTATGCTCAAACATGGAGAAAATCTCAGCCAAACTCATCTAAGGGTCCAAAATTAGCCATACATATTGATCAAGGGTTGAAAAATAGCCACAAGTTCGTCAACATCACACAGGAGGGTGTGGCCGCGCAGCTAGTTGCGCGCCCAATGTGGCACAAACACGCAGGGTGTGGCGCTAGTGCGCGTACATGTGGTTCTGTCAAACTGGGCCCTTGTGCGGCCTTGAGTGTTTTTTGCTCCAATTTTTGACTCTAAAATGCCACTAAGTCCCATTTTATGATTTTTTCTTACAAAATAACATTAAAAACACATTAAACTAACAAAAATGATTGAAGATTCACAAATGTTTCAACGAAAAAATACTTGATTTGTCGGTAAATAACCTCCTCATCAAATACCCCCAAACTCAAGCGTTTGCATGTTCTCAAGCAAAAGAAAATAGAAATAAAGTAGAACACAATGTAAACTAACAATAACTTAAAGACTAAAGTGTGAGTTTTGTATCCATTCGATAGCTAGGCATACATCTCAAAAGCCATGCAATGCATCAAAGTTCAAAGAAAATGCAAACACTGAGATTTTCTAGAATTTCAACATCAAGCACCGATTTCACCCCATTCAATGTGTGCCGAACTAGTCTCACTTAGTCAATTTTACCTGGATAGACCTAAGTGCTTCTACGGACGATGAAAGATCTCTAGATAATGCAATTAAGAACTACCATATGCCCATTTTTCGTGTCGCTCTCCGCTAATGTCAACTAGAGTGTCATCAAAGAGCAAAAGGTCTTTTATGGGTTGTAATGTAAGGCTAGGATGAAAGGTGGATGAGACGGAAATTTTTAGGCTTAAATCACCCTATGCATCAAGTGCACCCATGGATCTTGTATGAATGATTAGAAACTCACACACCAACTCTCACTTTGCTCAATTCTCTATTACCCATCATTCCCACAAAACTTTATTCATAAAAGCCACAAAAACACAAAAACAAGAAATTCATAAGAATTTATTTACTTTTTGTTCTTTTTCTCTTTTTTTTCTTTTATTCTCCTTTTTTTTTTTGAATTTGAAGAGAAAATAAAATGATAAAAAAACATATAAGAAATAAACGTAGAAAAAGCAATAACAAACACTAAACAATTACACCCAAACCACTAATGAAATTCTCAACATATTTAAGCTTGCTCTCAAAAATTATATCTTCAACTTTATGCAATGGTGCAAATATGCCTATGAATGATAGGTTAAGTGAAGGAAATTCATAAAATGGCTAGGTTAATTTATGTGAATAATAAAAGAAAAAGGGTCAGATAAGCTTAAATGGGGTAAACTAGTGGTAAAAATTCCGGGGTTAGCTATTATCATATAAGTGGTAAAGCGTTAGTCAACTAAACGTCTAAACGGCATTACCTAAAAGTTTGGTTGGTTAATAGGTTGGGTGATTCTGTTATCGAAGTCGGGAGTTTATTTTATTTATTTTTGGGTCAACAGAGTATCAATGGAAATCCGAAGGCTCTCGAGATCGAGGAGAGTTGAAAAATTATACACCTTTCCCATAATTTATTTGGAAAAAGGTTGGACTGCCTCCTTAAGATACACAAAACAATTTAATTAATAGAATCAATTTTTTATTTCCTACTTTTTTTGCCCCAAATTTTCCTTTCAACTAAAATTTTTGAGACGGGTGTTGTGAAAAATTGTAACGCAAGTATACGCTATCGCAACCAAGTAATATAATAGTGAATAAGAATATCGTCTCACGAGAATTGTTGTTTACTAATCACCGAAATTATATTAACCCTAATTTTATTTGAATACTTAAAAAGAGAGTTTATAAAATTACGTAAAGCAAAACTAAAATAATTAAATAAATTAAACAATGCTAAGCAATGGAAGAAAATTCAATAGATTAAGACTCTAGGGTTTCCGATTTCACCAAAATTAATCATGTTCAAATTCTCATAATTCAAGAAAATTAACATTCAATCCTATACTGACAGCAATTTCTCTAAAGTAATTATTATTCTTTCTCAAGCAACAATAATAGTAATCCAACAAGCAAAATCTACATCTCTGACAGACTTCTAAACCTGTTGAAAATCATTAAGTGCAAGAAATTCAAAAGAACTGCACAAGCATCATAGATATCTCTATCCTATGAACAACAGAGCTTATTTAATTATCACCTCTCAGTCTCAAATCAAATACAAAATCATGTAATAGTTGGCCAAACAATCACAAGCATTAAGAATAAATTGAAATACTCAGCATATATGGATTAAACATCAATTACTTAAAAAGAAGATTGAGAATTTGAACATTCATAATCTTGCTACATCGTAGCCCTAGAAAAAGAAATTAGTTCATCTCTAAACAAAATAAATACCTAAACAAAGTCTTAATCATTGGAAAGGAAAGAAAAGAACTAGTTTGGAGTTGAATTGAAGCGTCTCCGTCTCCGGATTTTTGCCGTTCTTCTTCTCCGTACTCAAATCTCTTTTCTCTTCTTGAATCTCCTCTCAAAGGTCAGCCGTCACTCCCTAGTCAAAAAGCCCTTCTAATTGCCCTAGAATCATCTATTTATATGTTTTCAAGCATTAGGGTCAAAACGGGCAAGTTTTGGCCTTCAAAACGCATCTTTTCTCGCATCGCAGCGCCGCAGCGCTGAACTCCTAGCACTGCGGCGCTGGCTGTGAAAAATCCTGGGCGCCAAAACGCTGTCATGGGCGCCAAAACGCTGCCCATTCTGCCCAAATGTCTTGGTTCCGTAAAACTGAGCGCCAAAACGCTACAAAATTGGCACCTAAGCGCTATGTTTGCTGTCTTTTTCCACCAAAAGTTATCCAAAACCTTCAAAATCATAGACTTTCACCTAACCTTAAGAACAAAAACACATATAAAAACTAACAACCTCGAAAACTAACTAGATATTAAGTGTAAAACAATACTAAATGAGCGAGTAAAACTCACTCATCAACGGGTACTCATACCAAAAAATAATGTGTTTGGTGACTGTTGTCATTTTCAATTATGAATATTAAAAAAAGTTTGTAATACCAACTACACTAGTTTGCTCATTCGCAAATTTATTTACATAAATGTGTACGTTATACATATATCCAGGTAATTTAAAAGACACTACTTTATTAAAGTAAATTTAATTAAAATATAATTAAAGATAAGATAAAAAGGAAAATTATTCTCATTAAACATTAAAGAAAACAAACAACTTAAACAAATTTATCCCCCAAAAAAAGCCTGAAGTGTTTCCTCATGAAGATACAAATCAATTTAATTAATAGAATCAATTTTTTATTTCCTTCTTCTTTACAAACTCCTTTTAACTAGAATTGTTGAGTCATTCTAGCAAAATAGTGTGTTTCCGTCTTTATCAATTACGAAGATTAGAGAAGAAACGGGATTTGTAATGCCTACTAAACTAGTTGGTTATTTATAGACTTATTCATATATATCCAGATAGTTTTAAAAAATGCAACTTGTGGTAAATTTTCTAAAAGTCTAACTACATATAATAAGAAAGACGTAAAAACACACGTATATTGACGGATTTAAGATCTGGATTTAGTAAGGGGAATGAATAAAAATAAAAAATATAACAAAATGAAGCAAAACTTCAAAAATTTCTTGAAGATTAATTTTTATTGCACATAGTTTGCATATTACTAATAATATTATGTATATGAAAATTGAACTCAAACATCAAAATTAAATTAACCTCCTAAAATTAAGAGTGCTCATAACTCTAAAAGATACTACTACTAAATATAAGTTCACACATACCAGGCTATTGAAGATAAAAATTTTAAGAAGCATCCGTAACTTTTGATATATAAATATTAAAAAATAAAGCTAAAGGAATGAAAGTGACAAGAAAGAATATGAGATGGAAGAGAAAAAAAATGACAGTGGTACGGGATTTATGGAAAATGGAGAGAAGAAAAAGAGATAGATAAAAGAAAAAGAAAAAGAATAGGGAGAGAAGAAAGGGGAATAAATAAAAATAAAGAGGATGGCTTCAAAAAAAAAATTTTAAAAAAGAAAAATCATTTGCATATGAGTAAACTCAAAAACAAAAGAATAAAAAAAGGAGAAATAATTATTGAAAAGAGCAGAAAGACAGAAAACTATAGATTGCTAATACAAATTATTGAGATTAGAAAAGGGAAAAAAAAAGAGAGAGAGGCGAATATAGATTCTTAACAAAAGCACAAAGACAAGCATGTAGGGCTGGCTCTTGTTTGTTTTTTGTTTGTGGGGGACGTTCTCAATGTACTAAGGTCTCGTTTAGTTCGTTAATTTGAGTTTTTAATTCGAATTAAGATGTAATTTTATGTGAGAGTTTTTAACTGTAGCAGAAAAAGTTAGATTTAACTTTTTATAAGAATTTTTAACTGTGGTAAATTTAAAACTACAAACTCAAATCGGTAAATTAAACCATGCCAAAGATTGGAGCTGTCTCTTTTTCATGGCCACTACTCTATTCTTGTAATAATTTTTTAACACATCAGCTTAATGAAAATGATCACCAACTGACGTGAAGCCCTCCTCTAAACTCCATGAATTGTTTTTTCCATTAACCTAAGTTACTTTTTAAAAAAAAAATTCATGAAACTCCTCTTTCATCTCCTTTTCTCATAGACTTTCTAAAATTGTTTATTCCATTAACCTCAGTTACTTTTTTTTTTTTTTAGTTTCATTAAACTCCTCCTCTTTCATCTCTTTTTCTCATAGGCTTTCTAAAATATAGATTAACTTGCAAAGTTTTAAGTCTTTAACAACAATGTGAACACATGGTAAAAATAGAAAAAGTCCAGTACTTAATTCATTGACCAAAAGAAATAGAAGGTAGTTAACTAGACCTAAAAAAGATTCAAAATATAAAAAGGCTTTTTCTATCATATTATTCGGGCATTCAAAATATGAAAAGGCTTTACGTCTGAAAAACTTTATTCATGCATTCCTCGCAACTATTTCTATCTTATTATTAGTGTCTAGAGAGGAAATTATTTTGTGGCTTATGTCCCAATATCTGACAACTCAGCCACGCTTCCACAGCTCACTGAGTTTGGTTAACGCAACTCGGGACGAGCCACCGTCGCTCAGAGCAGCTCTGGCTTCATCCTTCATTGATAATGCGCGCTTCCGAACTGAGTCACTGCTTTCTGAGCTCGTCATCAACTCAATTACCCGCTTCTCAACTTCACTGGCACGCACAAACCCGTCTTCCGACTCGTTCATGGGTAAAGCAATCTTGATTTCCTCAACAAGCACTACCTTGTTGAACCTCTGCTCCGCATAGATTGGCCACGCCACCATCGGCACGCCGGCGCAGATCGATTCCAACACGGAATTCCATCCGCAGTGAGTCACGAACCCTCCCACCGAGCCATGATTCAGTAGCTCCACCTGGGGGACCCAGTTCTTCACCACCAATCCCCTGCCTTTTGTCCGATCCAAGAACCCTTGTGGGAGTAACGAATCCAAGTCCGGATCCGGTGAGTCCCAGATCACCACGCTTTGGTCTTTCTTCGGAGGCGGATTTCGCACCACCCACAAGAACCTCTGACCGCTCCTCTCCAAGCCAACCGCTATGTCCTTAAGTTGCTCTCTCGAGAACAAGCCTAAGCTTCCAAAACAAAGAAAAACCACGCTTTCTCTTGGTTGCGCGTCCAACCATTTTAAGGACTCGAATTCTGTTCCTTTTTTCCCTTTTGCGGTAATCAATGGTCCAATACAGTATAATGGAGGCGTGGGAGCGTCCGGCACGCATAATCCGTCCAATATGGCTTTGACGGCTCGAGGCTCTAATGACTCAAAACTGTTTACGATGATTCCATCTGATTTTGGATAGTAGGTAGTGGACTCGAGAAAGTATTTATAGGCGTTATCAGTGCGGTCTAGAAGTGGTTTTGGCATATCAAAGGAAGGAATTTGCGGCAATCCGGGGATGTCTAGAAGAGCGTTGTTAAGGTCTTTGAAGCTCTTCTGGATGGTTTCATGAAGGGTTGGAAAGTAAAGGAAAGATGCTAAGAAACCGATACCCGAGGTGATAAAGACGTAAGTAGGGATAGTTTTGAGTTGTTGATCGGAGGAGAAGACATTGATAATGCTAGCGCAGAAGAAGTCCATGATGAAAGCATGAACGGTGTGGTTTTGAGAGATGGAACGCAGAGTTTCAGCCACAATAGGTTTGTTAATGCGGAGGACTTCGAACATTAGGGCTTCGTGGTGGACCGAGGCGGTCAAGAGCTCAGGAGGGAGGGAGATGGGCGGGAGGTGGTGGAAGGTAATGGAAGGAGTGGTGGCGGAGACGCTGGCGATGTAGGCGGAGGTGTCGCCGGCGTTGTAAGGTGCAGTGGTCATGATGATATGAATGGAGAGTGAAGGTTTCAAAGTGAGAACAAGCTTTCCCAGCTCGACCAAAGCGATCAGGTGGCCGATGGCTGGTGATGGGTATAGAACTATTGCCTCCATGGCGCACTTCAGGTGTAAAGCTTCTCCAGTGGCTTGCTCTTTCTCTCTCTCTCTCTGTCTCTTTCTCTCTCTCCCTATCTCTCTCTCTCTCTCTCTCTCTCTCTCTATATATATATATATATATTTAACGAGGGATGCAGCGTAGAAATTTCATATGATCTCTCGTTCAACGTTAATTGATTCTTTCCTTACAGAAGATGAAGTATAAATAAGATTATTTTGGAATCTTTAAAATGATTTTGTTGGGCCACATTATTGCAGAAGACGAAGTAATGGGCGGGTTTGGTAAAATTTTCAAAATGATTTTGTTTTTAATACAAAAGTATAAATAAGATTAATTGTATTTGGTTAGTTTTTTAAGATATTGTTTTGAGTATAATAAAAAAAATGGTATTTAATTATAATTATTAATTAATATATTATAATATTATTGATAAGTATTAAAAAATAAAAACAAAAAAAGAAAAGTAATTCTTAATTGTTTTCTAAATTCATTCACAAAAACTATTCTTATTATTTTTTGTTTTCAAAATATTTACTAAACAAATACGGTTTACATACCGTTTTTATTTCCGTGTCTTAAAAAAATGTGTAAAAACATTTTTAAAAATAAGTAAAAATCAATTTTAAACGCACCAATATCACCACCGAATCCTATATGAAAAGGAATGCTGATCTTGTGCGAAAGCTGTCGTTTATATAAACTATGTAATACATATTAGAGATATGTTATTATATATATGTGATTAATACTTAATACCGGCTCGTCAGGAAAACATATTTATTTGTTTATTTTATTTTATAAAGAAAAAATGATAAAGCTCACGTGTATACCTAACTAAAGGGTAGTTTTATTATCATATAAGTGGTAAAGCGTTAGTCAACTAAACGTCTAAACGGCATTACCTCAAAGTTTGGCTGGTTAAGAATAGGTTGGGTGTTTATGTTATCGAAGTCGGGAGTTTATTTTATTTATTTTTGGGTCAACAGAGTATCGATGGAAGTCCGAAGGCTATCGGGAGAGGAGAGTTGAAAAATTATACACCTTTCCCATCATTTATTTAGAAAAAGGTTGGAGTGCTTCCTTAAGATACACAAAGCAATTTAATTAATAGAATCAATTTTTTTATTTCCTTCTTTTTTTTTTTGCCCCTTATTTTCCTTTCAACTAAAATTTTTGAGACGGGTACTCATACCAAAAAATAATGTGTTTGGTGACTGGTGTCTTTTTCAATTATGAATATTAAAAAATAGTTTGTAATACCCACTACACTAGTTTGCTCATTCGCAAATTTATTTATATAAATATCTACGTTATACATATATCCAGGTATTTTAAAAGACACTACTTAATTAAAGTTTTTATTTACTTAAAGCACAAGTAAAGATAATATAAAAACGAAAATTATTCTCATTAAAAGTTAAAGAAAATAAACTCTTTAAACAAATTTATCCCCCAAAAAAGCTTCCCCATGAAGATACAAATCAATTTAATTAATAGAATAAATTTTTTATTTCCTTCTTCATTACAAACTCCTTTTAACTAGAATTGTTGAGTCATTCTAGCAAAATAGTGTGTTTGCGTCTTCATCAATTACGAATATTAGAGAAGAAAAGGGATTTGTAACGCCTACTAAACTAGTTGGTTATTTATAGACTTATTCATATATATCCAGATAGTTTTAAAAAATGCAACTTGTGGTAAATTTACTAAAAGTCTAACTAAATATAATAAGAAAGACGTAAAAACGCACGTATATTGACGGATTTAAGATCTGGATTTAGTAAGGGGAATGAATAAAAATAAAAAATATAACAAAATGAAGCAAAACTTCAAAATTTTCTTGAAGATTAATTTTTATTGCACATAGTATGCATATTACTAATAATATTATGTATATGAAAATTGAACTCAAACATCAAAATTAAATTAACCTCCTAAAATTAAGAGTGCTCATAACTCTAAAAGATACTACTACTAAATATAAGTTCACATACCAGGCTATTGAAGATAAAAATTTGAAGAAGCATCTGAACTTTTGATATATAAATATTAAAAAATAAAGCTAAAGGAATGAAAGTGACAAGAAAGAATATGAGATGGAAGAGAGAAAAAAAAAAAGATAGTGGTACGGGATTTATGGAAAATAAAGAGAAGAAAAAGAGATAGATAAAAGAAAAAGAATAGGGAGAGAAGAAAGGGGAATGAATAAAAATAAAGAGGATGGCTTCAAAAATTAAAAAAAAAAAAGGGAAATCATTTGCATGTGAGTAAACTCAAAAACAATATAATAAAAAGAGGAGAAAGACTAAAAAACCATAGACTACTAATACAAATTGAGATTAGAAAAAGGGAAAAAAAAAGGCGAATATAGATTCCTTAACAAAAGCCCAAGACAAGCACGTATGGCTGGCTCTTGTTTGTTTTTTGTTAGTGGGGGACGTTCCCAACGTATTAAGGTATCATTTAGTTCGTTAATTCGAGTTGAGATGTAACTTTATGTCATAATTTTAACTGTAACAAGAAAAGTTAAATGTGACTTTTTATAAGAGTTTTTAGTTGTAGTAAGTTTAAAATTAAAAACTCAAATTAATGAGATGAACGAGACCTAAACTTAGATCTGTCTCTTTTTCATGTCTACTATTCTACTCCTCTAATAATTTTTAAACACTCAGCTTAATGAAAATGATCAATAACTGACGCGAAGCCCTCCTCGAAACTCCATGAAATTATTTATTCCATTAACCTCAGTTACTTTTTTTTTTTTAAATTCATTAAACTCCTCCTCTTTCATCTCCTTTTCTCATCTACTTTTTAAGATATAGATTAACTTACAAACTTTAAGTCTTTAGCAACTATGTGAATACGTGGTAAAAATACAAAAAGTATAGTACTTAATTCGTTGACCAAAATAAACAGAAGGCAGTTAACTAGACCTAAAAAACATTCAAAATATGAAAAGGCTTTTTCTATCTTATTATTCATGCATTCAAAATATAAAAAGGCTTTACGTCTGAAAAACTTTATTCATGCATTCCTCGCAACTATTTCTATCTTATTATTAGTGTCTAGAGAGGAAATTATTTTGTAGCTTATGTCCCAATATCTGACAACTCAGCCACGCTTCCACAGCTCACTGAGTTTGGTTAACGCAACTCGGGAGACGGATCTTCTTTGGAAGATCCTTTTTGTTCCTATTTAGTTCCCTTCGTTTGTGAAGTTTTTTCAACACTTGTTTCTTCCTCACTTTCCCCCCTTTTCTTTTGCTTCTTTTAGTTTCTTAGTAAGAGTGGGTGACGGTATTCTGTCTAAATAATAGATATATGTAATAAATAATAGAATACTAAAAAATAATTGAAAAATAAAAGGTCTCTAAGTTTTAATTTAAATGTCAAAAAACGACTCATGACTTGTCAATTGTTCCAAAATAGATGTTCAACGAAAAAATAGAGGGCATGTTTAAATCATGCCCTTCTGTCCATTAAATTATTAAAATCTCAATAGGAACCGTTTAGCTAGTGTGATAGACATTCTCCAAAATAGCTTGTCATTTAACGAATGATTAGAGTGAAAAAAAGTATTAAAGAAAAAAGTAAAATTATTAATTATTTTAACAAAAAACATGAAATGTCTAGTATGATTAGAGTTGCTCTAAGAGTGGTTTCAAACCTCTACAAACATATATGATTGCTTTAAAAAAAATGCAAGTATTATATTGTATGTTTTGAATCCTTTCAAATTAAACAAAAGAACGATAGAAAAGCAAAAAAAAAAAAAAAAAAAGAAAAAAAGAAAGACAAGTTTTTATCGTTTTCCCAAATTGCAGGAAGCTATTCCCCATATATTTCTTTAATTATTATCACTAAGAAGCCAAACTTATCACAAATTATAATTAACTTCGATATTCTCACGAGGGTCACATTGTCTTCCGCTCTGAACCACTAGATTTAGTTTCGCATTTACTGAAAACATTGTGATGCAAGGTGAAAATAGAGAAAAAAAAAGTCTATTACTTAATTCGTGGATTAAAAGAAACATAAGGCAACTAATTATACCTAAAAAAACATGAAAAAAAACGCTTTACGCTTGAGAACCTTTATTCATGAATTCCTTGTACCCATTTCTGTATCATTAGTATCTAGAGAGGAAATTATTTTGTCCACAACTCAGTGAGTTTTGTCAATGCCGCTCGGGACGAGCCACCGTCGCTCAGAGCAGCTCTGGCTTCTTGCTTCATTGCTAACGCTCGCTTCCGTACCGAGTCCCTGCTTTCTGAGCTCGTCATCAACTCAGTAACCCGCTTTTCAACTTCAATTGCACTCACGAACCCGTCGTCCGACTCGTTCATGGGCAAAGCAATCTTGATTTCGTTAACAAGCACTATCCTATTCAGCCTCTGCTCCGCATAGAGCGGCCACGCCACCACCGGCACACCGGCACAGATCGACTCAAGAATCGAGTTCCACCCGCAGTGAGTCACGAACCCGCCCACCGAGTCATGACGCAGGACGTCCACTTGTGGGGCCCAGTTCTTCACCACCAATCCCCTGTCTTTCGTCCGATCCAAGAACCCTTGTGGGAGTAATGAATCCAAGTCCCGTTCCGACCAAGCCACGCTTTGGTTCTTCTGCGACGGCGGCGGATTTCGTACCACCCACAAGAACCTCTGGCCACTCCTTTCCAAACCCACCGCTATTTCCTGCAGTTGCTCTTTGGAGAACAAGCCTAAGCTTCCGAAGCAGAGAAAAACCACGCTTTGTCTTGGTTGTGAGTCCAACCATTTTAAGCACTCTGATAGTGATCCTTTTGTCTCCTTGGAAGTAATCAATGGTCCAATGCAGTATAGCGGCGGCGTGGGAGCATCCGGCACGCATAATCCGTCCGATATGGCTTTGAGAGCTTGAGTGTCCAATGCCTCAAAGGTGTTTATAATGATTCCGTCTGATTTTGGATAGCAGATTGTGGACTCGAGAAAGTATTCATAGGACTTATCTCTACGGTCGAGAACTAGTTTTGGCATATCCAAGGAAGGAATTGGCTGAGGCAATCCAGGGATGTCTAGAAGAGCGTTGTTAAGGTCTTTGAAGCTTTTTGGAATGGTTTTATGAAGGGTTGGCAAGTAAAGGAAGGATGATAAGAAACCGGCACCCGAAGTCATGAAGATGTAAGTGGGGATATTGCTGAGCTGATGATCGGAAG
>NW_010365163.1:151386-170892 GCF_000414095.1 Morus notabilis
GATAATGGCGGCGCAGAAGAAGTCCATGATGAAAGCATGGAGGGTGTGGTTTTGAGAGATGGAACGTAGGGCTTCGGCCACGATTGGTTTGTTGAGATGGAGGACTTCGAAGATTAGGTTTTCGATGTTGGCCGATCCTGTCGAAAGCTCGGGAGAGAGGGAGATGGGAGGGAGGTGGTGGAAGGTGATGGAAGGAGTGGTGGCAGAGATGCCGGCGATGTAGGCAGCGGTGTCGCCGGCGTTGTAAGGTGCTTCAGTCGTGAGGATGTGAATGGAGAGTGAAGGTTTGGAAGTGAGAATGAGCTTTCCTAACTCAACCATGGCGATAAGGTGGCCAATGGCTGGTGTTGGGGATAGAACTATTGACTCCATGTTTAATTAGTTTGTATGGTTGAGTTCATGTGTAAGTTTCGTTATGGCTTGCTCTATACATATATATAAAGAAATGAGGGAGGCCCTATAAAATTTGTATCCGTCGTTTCAACAGTTAAACGTTTATTATTCTAATATCTTGTTAATTAAATGATTAAGAAAGGCAAACCACTGTTTAAAAGGTGAGATTCTTTACAATTCTCAACTGCAATATTGTTAGAAAGATGCAACAATGTAATTCGCACCTAATCCAATTTGACAAGTAGTGCCGATGATATGTGATCATTTATTATTAATGATGCGTTGCTCATACTTGACCTTTCAGCAAAATCTATACACGGAAGTGGTAAAAATAAATAATTTTCTTCACCTGCCACGTGATTGATTAATATAATAAGTACAAGTGTTAAAGCTAGCGTACGTATATCAAGGATAGGCCAGCATATCCATGATTTTAGCATCGGTGGTTGTCATTTTAATTTGTGTGACTGAAATTCATTTATAAAAATTTGTGTTTATCTATTAAATATAAATATTTGATGATATTGGCGTTATATATATAGTACACCGACCTTTAACTTAATTTCTTATTAGTTTTTATTAAGTAATCTCTCTTGGCTATAGTTTTTTTTCTTCTTCTTAAATTCACTTTGGTTATAGAGGGTCAACATAAGTGAGAGAGAGATATAATCGATTTGGAAAAGCAAAGACAGATATCCTACTTTCATGAGTAGTTTTATTTTCTTTTATTGGCGAAGGAAACAAGAATATATGATGGGAAGAAACGAAGGAGAGGATTTCCTCTCCAATTATTTGTTAGGTAATAAGGGTTATGTTTGGAATTTATTCTGCTTTTATTTTTCATGTTTTTCAAGAAAAAAAATATTTTTAAAACGGCGTTTAGTGCAATAAAGATAAAAAACGGAAATGAAAACGATTTTTTAGTTTAATGTAAAATGATAGAGAAATGAAAAGTGACTTTTAATCGTTTTTCATTTTTTGTTTTCGTTTTCTCTTCTCTCGAGTAGAGAGAGAGAGAGAGAGAAATAGAGACATTAATGGGTTTTTTTACACTAAAAATAATCTCTTGATAAAATTACCAAACGCATTTTTAAAAATGATTTCTGTCTGAGATTGAAAACGTTTTCATTTCATTTTCATACAAAAAATAAAATTATTTTAAAACGAGTTTCAAACGCGTCTAAGATATCAAAGAAAAGAAGATATTGATCCGTGAAAAAGAATTTTCCTCCTTTTTTTTGTTACCTATCAAACACAATAAAACGAATATTTTTCCTCCATATATTTTTTTTGGGTACTTTTTTCCTTTCAACTCTCACTTTCCTACTAGGGGAAATTCTGATCAATATTAGTCCGACAAAAAGAATACAGATCAATAGATATGAATCCAAGTAGTTAGAGTGGACGCGAGGGAAGTTGTTGAAACCTGTGGCAGTTGCCTCCATGTTTGAGTTTTGTTTGGCGCAGTACATTTAAGTGTACTATTTCAGCATGGCTTTGCTCTACGTATAAAAATGAGACACACTACAGAAAATTTGTATAATCTATCATTCAACATGAGTTTATGGATTCTTATTTTGCGTAATTTATGCTCATCATGTGCAGTTGTCTTAGGCTCCCTAGGAGAGGAGATCAGTTAAAATAATGTTTTAGGTTCCCTAGGAGGATGGATATTCAAAGCAGAACAAGCTTGGGCACCTGCTTCGTGCTTAATATACAATGAATTAATTAATAGGACAAAAAATGAGTAAATTGCTCGGTTAGTTCCAAAAACTCCTTACTTGGGTGACCATTTGGTCCCGTACTTTATTTTAATTGTTATTATCATTAATATGAAACTCTTAAAAAGGTTGTAATCAGACTAAAATTATTACTTAAATAGTAGTTGGAACAGAAAATTTCAAGTTTAATCATTGTTTTTTTTTTTAAATTTATTATTTATGTTATTACATAAAATTTAATGTCACTATGAGAAATAACTTGCATAATATAAAGTGATAACATGTAGGTTACGAAAGATAATATGCAGATTACAAAAGATAATTAACAGATTATGTAAAGATAACACGCAGATTATTTGTGACATAAGATAAATTTAACAACAATGACAAAAATAAAATAGTATTGCTATATTGATGGCATTTTTGAAAATTTCCTAACAAATTACTCACCCTCCGTTTTTGACACAATTACTAAAATAACCTTTAAGATGTTTTTTTTTTTTTTTTTTTTTTTAAAGAAAAAAATATGCACACTCTACACACCCTAACAAGCAAAGCCTCTCTCAAAACTCCTAACTGTTCTTTATGTGGGGGTGGGTGGGGAGGGGGCTCTTAAAGACAGTGGCAGGGCATGGTTGCTTATGGACTTTTTTTAATGGTTTGATCTTTGAAGGGTTGTTCTTTTGGAGTATAACTTGAGTGTAATTTTTGAGTTGAATTTGAGTTATAACTTGAGTTGAAGTTAGAATTTGAATAAAGTTGAAACTTAAAAGAACGTGAACTTAAATAAAGTTGAAACTTAAGTTTTTTTTTTTTTTTTTAGTTTTTTAGACAAAAGAACATGCCCTGAGTTTTTCTTATTTTTAACTTCTGAGATTTTTCTTTTCTAATAATTTCTTGAGATATGTTTATATTGGTTTGTTTAGTACTGAATTGGGTTTGTTTATGTAGGTTTCGTTGATAGTGAATATTACCGATAATAATACATATTTTAAGAACATTAG
Organism: Morus notabilis; assembly: GCF_000414095.1. Lineage (NCBI taxonomy): Eukaryota > Viridiplantae > Streptophyta > Magnoliopsida > Rosales > Moraceae > Morus > Morus notabilis. The sequence goes on from NW_010365163.1 coordinate 154,505, forward strand.
GCCACTTTACAACTTAATTCGTTACTTACCCAATGATTAAAAAAAATTAATCCTATTGGTAGAGAGATATATATATATATATATATATGTATATATATATATAAGCCTATCGTCGAATTTTCCTTTTTTAAATTAACATCGTACCATGAATTCGCCTTTGTAACCAAACAAAACATTACACGAAGTCACCAATAATTGATTTATTTATTGATCTAGTTGCATAGAAGTCCTCACTTTAAGACAACAGAAAGTAACTTGTCAATTTATTAGCAAAGAAAAAGAATCTTTTCAACTTCATGAATGTGGACACGTCTAATGGGGAAAAGGACAAAATTAAACATTTTTTTAGCTCTAAAAAGGACAAAACACCTGCGATACGAGTTGATGCCTCTTCGTCGGTGCTTTTTTATTTATGCCTTTTTGTTTGTGCTTTTGAATGTGCAAAAAAAGGAGATGAAAAATAGTTAGGAACGTTTAATTCATAAATTAAAATTATAAAATTAAAATTATTTTTAATTTATGTATATATTTTATAAAAAAAATATTATAATAAATTTTAAAATATGATTCAAATTATATTATAAATTTTCTTACTAAACGTATCCGTAATTTGAGCTTGTTGATGAGTTCAAGTGGCGCGGTTCTAAGTGTAACTTCAGCAGGGCTCGTTTAGGGGCCAAAAAAAAAAAAAAACGATAAAATAACTTGACGAAAGTATTGAACATGAATTGTGAGATATGCTACAGTAAACCAACTCAAATTTCTATTTAGTTATAGAAAAATGAGCGACGCTATTTGTTGAAAATTTGAATGATCTTTCGTTCATCAGTTTATCGAATATTCTTTACAATGCTGAACGGCGTTATTACAAAAGTCAAATGTGTAATATACACCAAATCCTGTCTGATTATTAATGGTGATCATGTGCCGATGCATTGTTATTTACTATATTTATACAAGAGATTATCGTGATATGTACTTTTTAAAGGATATTAGGCATAACTCAACCTAATAAAATTAGTTTATTAGGAGAGGATTGTCCTCACCTTATTAAGTGGATCATACCAATATCTCTAATCAATGTTAGATTCTAATTCTTCCCCTCACACACAGCGTGGACCATGATCACCATTAATAATCACTGTGAATAAGTCGATATTCACAGTGATTATTGGGGGACCCAACGTTACAAAACTGGGCCTGCTCTGATACCATTTTACAAAAATCAGAGAATATTAGACCTAACTCAACCTAACAAAACTGGCTTGTTAGGAAAAGATAGAATTGTCCTCACTTTATTAAATGGATCATGTTAATATCTCCCATCAATTTGTAGGATTTTAATAGTACTAAAAGATTTTTAACATCTGCTCTTTAACAAAATGTATACACATTTATATTTGTTTATAAGTTTTATTTATTCGGCCAAAGCATGCATGATTGATTATAATATGAGTGTGGAAACGTGTACGTATATAATCTCGTGGTCCAACTATATTGGCATTGAGATGAGAGTTGTTGGGTGTGTGTGTATATCTGTGGTTAATAATTTTGCAAGTTTATTTCGGGTTCCTAGGGGATAAGAATTAAAAAACTCTGCACGTTTTGTGTCCATTTATTTAAGCGAAGAAAAGCTTCGATAAGTGGTTCCTCAACGTGCACTCTTGTATATCTTCAGGGATGAATCTCGTTTTCGTTTCTCAATAATTATGATGAATTAATTAATAGAATCCAAAAAAAAAAAAAAAATCCCTTTTATCTTTTCCCCCTTTCAAGTTAATAATGTTTGATCGTAGAACTAGTAAGTTAAATCCTGTTTCGGTTTGTGATTTCATAGGATCAGATGAATAACGAAAGATAACGTGTTTGGCTAACTTCTACACCACAATTAACACTAACTACAAACCACCACGCCTAGGTACAACTATCCTCTAATATTTTAAAATCTTTTCAAGACTATTGTAATCGTTTGTGGAGATTTCTATAATAGAGATATTTATCAGTATTGTACATTTCTGAATATTAAATCTGATTAAATCAAATCAAAATAATAACAAAAAAGATATATACAAAACTTATGATTTTTAAAGATTAGATTGGTGTGATCTAGCAGAGATGTCCTCGGTTCAATACAACAGAAAATAAAAGGTCAATGTTTCAACAAGAGAAATGTCACTAGCATCACTCTATATGTCACTTTCTGCATTTATTGTTTGACACGTGGACTCTACTAAATATATTATTATTTAAACAGAAAATGAGATAGTAGAATATACATTTAAACAATGAACTATAAGAACGAACAAAACTGATATAGCGAAAGCTAAATTAAAAAAATTAAAAAATAAGAAAAAAAAATAAATCAATTAACTTGTTGATTCAAACAGAATATCAGGAAAACCGTCAATAAATTAAACTCAAATGTCTATTTCTATTATGGCCTTATATAATAATAGCAAATAACCGTTAATTAGTGGAGAAAATGACTAATCTTTTACACAAAATGCCGCATGAATTTTTTGTTTGTTAGCTAGGAAGTTGGACCATGAATTTTTGAATTTTAAAATGTAGGGCCCTAATTAATTCGTGTTTATATTGATGTTTGCTATCGATTGAATTGTATTGTCAATATTATCAAATTTAGAGTAATAAATGCTAAAATTCAAAGATTAGGATCCCACTTGCATATGACAAAAAAACTTCTACATTCTGTTCCTTGTTTAGATATCCATGTAACTTTAAAGCAAACTCTGGATGTGATGGGGTTTTTTTCTCTTTGATTTTTTCGTTTCAAACTTAATATTTGAACAAAATATTAATAATGAGTTGAAGTATGTCATCCTATTTTCTGGGATCTAATAATGATCATCCTGCACAAATTTTTTTCCAATAACCTTCTTACTATTTCTAGAAGATAAAAAATGGAAAAAAAAAATAGAGTAAGAGAGAGAGGCGCATGTATTAAATCTGAATTATTAAAAAATGGATTAATAAACAACAATTCTTTAGGCATGCATGGAACAATGATACATCTTATCATATCATTTAGATCCCTTGCCAAAGAATCCAATTATTATCCATGCTGGATAAACACGCCCGCAGAATTCGTACTGCAAATAGCAACCAATTACTACATATATATAAAAGAAGCCTCAAATACATAAGCAGTAGTTCTAGATCATAATCTATTCTTGAAGAGATTATTGCGATGGAATATTCTTGAGTTCTGTTGGCAGAAGTTTTCTTAATGTTGATCAAAACACTGGAATAATAAAACTACTTTTATTAAATTAAAATTATTTATAGATAAGACCCTAAATTACACACTAGAAAACACTCAAAAGATTACACTAAAAAAATTAATATTTTTTTTTTATTGCCGACACTTTCTCTCACACTAGACACACACTTTTATTAACTATTGCCTCACTTAAGCTTCGCTCATCTTCCATAGTTTTTGTTCAACATTACACTAGCTTGGTATAGGCCTAAGACTTTTAAGCATATTTTCCATACGTGAGACAAGGGAATATGCCTTTGGACTCATTTTGTTATAACACTCTTAACTCACCCACGCTTCCACAATTCAGTGAGTTTCGTTAGTGCAACCCGAGACGACCCACCATCGGTAATAGCAGCTCTGGCTTCATCCTTCAATGCCAACGCACGCTTCCGTATCGAGTTACCGCTTTCGGAACCCGCCATCAACTCAGTGACTCGCCGCTCGACTTCACCAGCGCTCACAAATCCGTCCCGATTAGTCTCCATCATAGGCAAAGCAATCTTCATTTCCTCGACAAGCACGACCTTGTTGAACTTCTGCTCCGCGTAGAGCGGCCACGCCACCATCGGCACGCCGGCATAGACCGATTCCAGCACCGAGTTCCAACCACAGTGAGTCACGAAACCGCCCACCGACTCGTGACTCAGAACCTCCACCTGTGGGGCCCAGTTCTTCAACACCAGTCCCCTATCTTTCGTCCGGTCCAAGAACCCTTCCGGAAGTAACGAATCCAAGTCCGGTTCCGGCAAGGCTGATAAAGCCACGTTTCCTTTCTTCTGCGACGGTGGATTACGCACCACCCACAAGAACCTCTGGCCACTCCTCTCCAACCCCACCGCTATTTCCTTCAGTTGCTCCTTCGAGAACAAGCCTAAGCTTCCGAAACTAAGAAAAACCACGGTCTCTCTTGGTTGCGAGTCCAACCATTTTAAGCACTCAATTTGTGAATGATTGTCCTTCTCGGCAGTAATCAATGGTCCAATGCAGTATACCGGAGGCGTGGGAGCATCGGGCACGCATAGTCCATCGGATATGGCTTTGAGAGCTCGAGACTCTAAAGACTCAAAAGTGTTTACAATGATTCCATCTGCTTTCGGATAGTAGGTCGAAGACTCAACAAAGTATTGGTAACTATTATCACGGCGGTCTTGAAATGATTTTGGCATATCCGACAAAGGAATTGGCGGACATCCAGGGATGTCGAGAAGAGTGTTGCCGATATCAAGATTTAAGATATTTGGGATGGTTTTTTCAAGAGTTGGCAAGTAAAGTACGTTAGCTAAGTTAGTCGCGGGAGAAGTGAAGAAGATGTGACTGGGGATTTTTTTGAGCTGATTATCGGAGGAGATCACGGAGAGAGTGCTAGCGCAGAAGAAGTCCATGATGAAGGCATGAACGGTGTGGTTTTGAGAGATGGAACGTAGGGCCTCAGCAACAATTGGTTTGTTGAGACGGAGGACTTCGAACATTAAGTTTTCGTGGTGCACCGAGGCGGTCAAAAGCTCGGGAGGGAGGGAGATGGGCGGGAGGTGGTGGAAGGTGATGGAAGGAATTGCGGCGGAGACGCCGGCGATGTAGGAAGCTGTGTCGCCGGCTTTGTAAGGAGGGGTGGTGACTAGAATGTGGACGGAGAGTGAAGGTTTTGAAGTGACAATAAGCTTCCCTAGCTCAACCATAGCGATAACGTGGCCGATGGCTGGTGATGGGTAGAGAACTATTGACTCCATCTTTGAGTATAGTTGATTTGCTTGTCGCAGTTATTAAGGTGTAAAGATTCCACAGTGTCTATGATCTGTCGTTCAACGGATAACCGATTCATTACAACATTGGACCACGTTTTTACCTAACATGCTGTTTATCTATAACTTTCTACTTACATATTAGATATATGTTATATATATATATATATACATATACTCTTAATAAGATGCTACAGTCTTTTCACACATGTGTATATATATGTGTGTTAATAAGTTTGCAAGTTTATTTTGATCTTTTTTTTTCACAATTCAAATTATTTGCTAAGAGGAGAGTTAATAAAATAAAAATAATAAATAATAATAATAAAAAAGTCTTTGTTCCACACGTTCTGGGCCTGACTTAATTTAAAAACTGAAAAAGCTTGGATAGGTTGAATTTGTTAATAACATCAAAATAAAAAATATCCCACTATCATCTTTTTACCATTTCTACTTAATTTTTTTGAGCTAGAACTAGTTGTTTTTTTTTAGGTTGAATTTATTAATAACATCACAATAAAAAATATCCCACTATGATCTTTTTACCATTTCTACTTAATATTTTTGAGCTAGAACTAGTTTTTTTTTTTTTTTTTTTTTTTTTTTTTTTTTTTTTTTTTTTTATGCAAGCTAGCAAGAACTAGTAATTTAAATAATGTGTATTGTCTCTGATTTCATATCAAATGAATAGTAATAATAAAAAAATAACGTTTGTTAAGTTTTGCTTCTAGTACGCCACTAGCGACATCGACACATGTCCACGTCTCTATCTCTCGCCACACCCACTACAAACCGCCGCTATAAGATTCAACGGTACTCTAAGGGTTCGTTTGGTACGATAATTCAAATCAGAGTGATTCTAACTAAGATTTTGAAATTAGAACCATGATTCATGATTTTGGGTTCAAATTATGATTTTGAAACCATGATTCGAAATTAGGGGTTTGAATCACCTTGAATCAAGAGGGGTGATTTTAGAATCATGAGTGATTCTGGTTTAAAACATCACATCAGATTCAGAATCATGATTCAAAATCATCCAAACCAAACACTGATTCAGAATCACTGTAAACAAACACGAATTCTGAATCAATATTCAGAATCATAATTCTAGATCTATCTACCAAACGTCCCCTAATATTTTAAAATCTTTTGAAGCTTTTTGTAAAGAATGCCTATCTACCCATGGTTTACGTTAATTATTAACATTACAGTTGATTAAAGTCGGATCAAATTATATAATTAAAAAACACACGTACGCGAAAGTGACGGTTTCTTACATTATAATCTGGTGATCATCTAGTTGCAGATTGAAATCCTTAATTCAAGAATACGGAAAATAAATCTATGGTCAATGTTCCAACAAAGAACACGATACCCAATTATTTAACTGGGAAAGGATAAAACTAAATTTGTTTACCACTGAAAATGACAAAACAGAGTTACAAGGGTTGATGCCTCTTTGAATTTGTTAAAGCTTTTGAATGTGCACGTGTAAGATTCCAAATTGTTAGGAGCCATGCTGGGGTTCCCCATGGTTGGTGATGGATATAGAATTATTGACTCCGTGTTCTGACTTTATATGGTTGATTTCAAGTGTAAGTTTTACTAAAGCAGCTCTATATATATGCAAAAGTGAAAATAGAGTCGCAATATAAAATTTGTATGTGACACCCAATATTTTGTTTTTGTTGATGTTTTGTAACATAGATCCCGAACTTTAGATGAAATTCATTGTAATTATGGTTTAATAGCAAACAAAAGGACAGTTTTTCCATGAAATGCAACATAAAGTTTTTGTTTCTGGGAAGTTGGACCTAAACTCCTTTAATTTTAGGATTTAGGACCGTAATTTCCGTTTATATTATATTGATGTTTGATATCAGTCCAATATTACCAAGTAGTATCAAATTTAGAGTGATAAGCGCTGAATTAAAAGCCTGGGGTCAACTCCACTTGCAGACGAAAAAACTTTCCACATATTCTATTCCTTGCTTCATATGTCCATGTAACGGTGAAGAAACCTTTGCAGTTTATGAGGTTTTTTCTCTTTCCTTTTTTGCCTTTTCGAACCTAATCTTTTATGTGCTTTAAATGGTCCAGTCTCAGTATTACTTCCAGTACTCACTTTGATCTGGTAAGTGATGTGTGCGTATATATACACTAGATGAGTGACGAAGATTTTCATTATGTACTGCTTATATATACACACACTAGATGAGTGACCAAGATTTTCATCAGTCTTTCTTTCTTTCTTTCTTTCTTTCTTTCAGTCATGATCTCTACTGGGCCCAATATTGTCACAAAAAAACTAGAAGATTAAATCAATCTTTCCCTGGCGTATATTGAAATCAGGCAAGTTTTTTTAGGCTGATGTTTTATGATACCTCAGTTTCTTTTTGTTTGTGTGTGTGTGTGTGGTTGTGTGTGTGGGTGTTTTTTTTTTTTTTTTTGAAGAAAAACATTATTCCCATGTTTCATCTGATCAAATCCAATAGGGCATGGAGAAGATGAGTTCGTTTGAGAAAAATAACGGGAAATTTGAGAGGGCAATCTGGGGATCAAAGATGAGACCAGTACATATTCCTAAATCAAAGATGAGACCAGTACACTTATGTAAACTGTTATAAAATAATAGTAGAAACTACAATTGTATGAAACTAAAAGAACAAGAGAGAGCATAAGAGAAATATGAGAAATAAAGAAGCTTTGTGTTCTTTCTAATATAAGGAGTCATCATACAAGCAAATATCTCCTATATTTATAGCCTAAGAATCATAACTAGAGGTCATAAGAGAAGACATAAGTTATATAGGTTACATGCAAAATTAAAAGATGAGTTATAACAATAATACACAATATTAAGAGAGGAAATAATGGGGTCTAAATGAGTGATTTAATATCCATGTAGCTTATGGAATACCAAGACGTGGCATCTAATGCAATTGATTTACAACACTCCCTGCCACCTACTAAGAATATGCCTCGTTAAAAACATTACTAAGAAAAAATCCTGTGGGAAAAAAAAATCTTAATGAAGGGAAAAAGAGTACATTATTCTTGTAGGATTTGCGCTTTATAATTGCCTCATTAAAAATCTTGTCAGGAAAACCTAATGAGATAAAACCTAGGCTAAGGGAAAAGGGTACAGTATGCAAAGGTCTCTCCCCCATGTTGACATGTCTTCTTCAAAGATCTCTGAGTTGACCCATGCCAATCTTACGCACTAATTTCTCAAATGTTGTCGTAGGAAGTGCCTGATTACGCCCAAACATGTACAAAAACAAGCGGTCAATTTTAGTACAATTAGGACGGTTGATCCCATGAGGAGGTGACAAATTAAACAAGAAACGATTAGCAAATAAAAAGCGTTATGAGATAAATAATAAAATAAAAATAAAAGAGAATGAAATTTTTGTTGAGAAGTTTAAGCGTAAGAAAAATGTATGAGAAAATTATATAATTAAAATAGGTAAGGCGTCGAGATTCTCCTATATGCTTTGTTCACATATTTGGATTTCGATTCATAAATTCACTAAATTGAAAGTTTCACATCCCAAACAATCAATCGGAAAATAAATATTTGAAGAACATATGAATTAAAAATGTATTTGAATAAATAAAATTCTAACGTTTAGAACTAGGAAAAATTATCTTATAAGAAATCTAAAAGCGACAATATACCGTTGGCAATATTACAGTAAAAGACTACTCATAAAACAATACCTACCAATATATAATATCGTGCAACAATCACATAAAAAGAGCTTGACTAGATTTATATAAAAGTTGACAATAAAATATATTGATAAGAGGAAGAAATATGATAAAAGAAAATTATTTACTCAAATGTATAAAACTTACAAATCATTGGAGAATCAAAATCCAAACAAGCTTACTACACATATATGATCATCTCTAGCCTCACCCAAAAACTCTAGCCTAACTTGCACATAATTCTCACAAAATTCTAAAAACAAAATATGAGAATAAGAGCAAGAAAATAAGAGAAAAAGTGTCTAAACTTAAGCTAAGAATCAACAACCTAATACACTTCACAAAGCCCTTATTTATAGAGTTTTTAGGGCATGTGAAAAAGCACTCAGCAAATAAAAGAATAAAGGGGCGTTTTATCCAAATAAATTGGATTTACAAGGCTTAATTCTGAGAGTGAATGCTGAAATCATCCCAACGAAACAAAATGGAACGCTGGCTGAAGAATCCCAAACGGGTGGGACACGTGTCGTGCGAAGAGAGGCTGAGAGGAGAAAACTGCCGACAGAAGCATCAAATCTGACATGTGGCGCGTGCTAATTCACGGAGAAGAAGAATGGCCGACAGCTGCTTCGTTGGGGGCACGTGGCGGACGTAGATTGGGAAGAAGCTTCAACGCGGGACCCACGCGGAGAAGAAAGGAAAACCGAGTGACGCGTGTGTGGAGGAAACTCGCGCAGGGGGAAGGGCAGTACGCGCCAAGCTCGCATGCATAGGGGGACAGCTGGGTCCCACGCGTCTGGGCGCAGCAGAAGATGACACGTGGACGGCTGGCTCGGCTCCAATCAGCTCGGCTCGGTGGACGGCTGGCTGAAGGGCTTATGGGCTTCAGATGGGCTTCTCTTTCTCTTTATAGTTTTGGCCCAAATGTCTTATTTTCCTACAAAACAAAATAAATTAAATTAAAATAAAATACTTTCACAAAAAATTAATTCCACGAAAATATTTAATTAAAACCCAATTTATTTAACAATTATGAACAATTTAAGTGCATTTTCATACACTTATCACAACCCCCAACTAGCTTATTGCTAGTCTTTAGCAATTCAAGCGAAAGAAAAATTATGTCAAGCCAAAAATTCAAATCAAAACTAACAAAATCACCTAAGCAATCAAACAAAACATTAGTAAGTGATCAGAAAATGCTATAAAAACTACTTCAGTCATAACTCCAGAGTCGTGTATGTGTGCACCAAACCGTATCCCTCTTACCACAGTCCATAACACACATAGCATCGAAAAATTCACCAAGAAAAAGTCTCAATTCCATTTACCTCACAGGTGTCGGAAATATTTTAATGCAAATGGTTTTTCACTCATGGAGTTGGAAGTCAATCAGTCAACGCTCAAGTGAGAGAAGGCAATTTAAGGACAAACTAATAAACAAACATTGATCAAATGATAGGCAAATCAAAAATCTGGAACAATCCATCACTCAAACCATACACTAGCTTTCGGGATTTCATTCTGATCAAAAAGAAGATCTCATAAACAAACAAAGAGCCGAAAAATACAAACAAATATACCCCCTTTTTTTTGGTTTTTTTTTTTACCTTTCTTTTTCTCTTTTTTTTTGGCAAGAGACAACATACATTTGATGAAGCTGATGTAGTAAGGCATTCTTTTGACTGGCTGCTATGCAGTGCAAGATGTGAGTACAACCAAACTATGTAAACATTGATGATAAAATGATGCTCTTGCTAACTTTTTTTTCTCTCTTTTTTTTTATTTTATATAAAACAAAAATGATAAATATTTACAACACATGGCTCAATTCTAAAAAATTATTCTTAACCAGAAATCATCCTTCAAGCAAATGTCACAAGTCGAGTAACGGAGCTCAAATAATGATTCAACCAACTCAAAATATCAATCAAAGTTCAAAAAGTTGTTTTCTCAACTCTCACTACTCACCAAAAATGAAAACTTAATCTCAGGAATCTTTCTCAACTAAATGTGTTAACAACCATCTTACCACAAAGGTTTGGCATATGCTAAAAAATAACTCCGAAAATTATTTCTTGGTAATTAAGATAGCAAAAACTGACTCAAACCGAACATTTTGAAATCATACCTAGATAATCTCACAAAAACTTTGACCCAAAATAACAACAAGACAAAAATTGATCTCACGCATGAATATGCTCACCACCCTCAACCCAAAATCAGACAGTGTCCTCAATGTCTAAAAATATATGCAATATGAAGAAGACAAGGAAAGAGAACACCTGGATGATGAACATTGAAACACAGCTGAGCCTCCTGAACTAAATCTCCAAAACACACAAACAAATATAAAAGCACACAAAAACAAACCAAAAATAAAAGCACACAAAGTACACCAAACAAAACAAAGAAACAAAAATATGATGCAAAAGTGTTGGAAGCAAACTCCTCAAGCTCGGTAAACTGGAGCCTCGAGAATGATATCTTTAGCCTGGCTCACACGCTCAATGTAGTGCTTCAGTCTCTAGCCATTGACTCGAAATACTCTCCCATCGCTCGGGTCCTCGACCTCGACAGTACCGTTGGGAAAAACTTGTTTCACCACAAATAGACCAGTCCACTGCGACCTTAACTTACTTGGGTAGAGATGTAGACGGGAGTCATAGAGATACACCTTCTAATTCGGCTCAAAGTTCTTGTGCAAGATCTGTTTATCATGTGCGGCTTTCATATTTGCTTTGTAGATCCTGGAATAATCGTAAGCATCATTTCTTAGCTCCTCAATTTCTGATAGCTGGAGCTTGCGATTAATACCTGCAGAACTATGATCAAAGTTAAGGCCTTTGATAGCCTAATAAGACTTATGTTCGAGCTTTACAGGTAAATGACAGACTTTCCCAAAGACAAACCTATAAGGAGACATCCTGAGAGGGGACTTGTAAGCAGTACGGTATGCCCAGAGAGCGTCAAGAAGACGTGAAGATCAATCCTTACGGTCGGGATTTATCATCTTTTCTAGAATTTGTTTAATCTCTATATTCGCCAACTCAGCTTGACCATCAGTCTGTGGATGATAAGCAGTTGCAACCTTATGAATTACACCATATTTGCGCATGAGAGCTTCAAAAGATCGGTTGCAGAAATGAGTACCTTGATCACTGATGATAGCACACGGAGTACCAAACCTAGATAGCACGTTCTCTTTCAAGAACTTCACAACTGTCGCATTATCATTGGCTCGACACGGCAAGGATTCTACCCATTTAGAAACGTAATCTACAGCAAGAAGAATGTAGAGGTAACCAGGAGAAGGTGGAAAAGGTCCCATAAAATATGTTCCCCAACAATCGAATATCTCTATCACAAGAATTGGGTTCAAGGGCATCATATGGCGACGGGATAGAGCACCTAACTTTTGACACCTCACACAAGAACGACAAAATTCATTAGTGTCCTTGAACAAAGTGGGCCAATAAAGATCACACTGCAAGATTTTCGCGGCAGTCTTCTTCACAGAGAAGTGACCACCACAGGCATCGTTATGACAAAAGTTCAAAACATTAAGAATCTCGTCATCAGGAATACAATGCCCCATGATTTGGTCGGGGCAATACTTGAACAGGTACGGATCATCCCAAAAGAAATTATGCACTTCAACCAGAAATGTGCGCTTATCTTGTGCACTCCAATCAGAAGGAAGTTCGTCGATCACCAAGTAATTAACGATGTGAGCATACCAAGGCAGCTTAGTGACCGCGAAGAGATGTTCATCAGGAAAGTTATCTCGGATGATAGGGTCATCAGTAAAGTCTTTAAAGTCCAATCGGGACAAATGATATGCCACGACATTCTCAACGCCTTTCTTGTCCTTAATGGTCAAGTCAAATTCCTGCAATAGAAGGATCCACCGAATTAATTATGCCTTAGCATCCTTTTTGGAAAGGAGATACTTGAGGGCAGTATGATCTGTGAAGACAGTAATGGGTGAACCGATCAAGTACGCACGGAACTTGTAAAGTGCAAACACTACAGCGAGTAACTCTTTCTCAGTGGTTGAATAATTCATTTGAGCGATGTTAAGAGTTTGACTAGCGTAGTACACAATAAAGGGCTACCCCTCCCTTCTCTGGCCTAGGACAGCCCCAACTGCATGGTTGCTTGCGTCACACATGATCTCAAATGGTAAGCTCCAATCCGGTGACTGAATGATGGGGGCGGAAGTCAATTTGCCACGAGTGTTCGGAAGGCATCCTCACACTTAGGCGTCCACTCAAAAATGGCATCTTTGGTTAGGAGGTTACATAATGGATGAGAAATCGTTGAAAAATTCTGTATGAACCTCCTATAAAAACCAGCATGCCTAAGAAATGACCGAACTTCTTTAACAGTCTTTGGAGTAGGCAAATTAGATATGAGTTCAATCTTAGACTGATTAACCTCAATCCCTTTCTCAGAAACAACATGCCCTAAGACTATGCCTAAAGGTGCCATGAAGTGACACCTCTCCCAGTTAAGCACAAGGCCTTTCTCTTCACACCTCGTCAGCACAGCTTCTAAGTTGAGAATGCACGAGTCAAAGGACTCACCGAAGACGGTCAAGTCATCCATGAACACTTCCATACACTTCTCGACCATGTCACTAAAAATGCTAATCATGCACCTCTGGAAGGTGACTGGTGCATTACACAGCCCAAATGGCATACACCGAAAAGCATAAGTACCAAAAGGACAGATAAAAGTAGTCTTATCCTGATCCTCTAATGCTATCTCGATCTGATAGTAGCCTGAGTAGCCATCAAGAAAGCAATAGTAAGGATGACCAGCCACACGTTCTAGGATTTGGTCGATGAATGGAAGCGGGAAGTGATCCTTGTGTGTGGCGGTGTTTAGCTTTCGGTAGTCAATGCACATGCGCCAACCCGTCATAGTCCTTGTGGGAACAAGAGCCCCTTTCTCATTCTCCACCACTGTCACCCCTGATTTCTTGGGCACTACTTGAGTTGGACTGACCCACTTGCTATCGGCAACTGGATAAATGATTCCTGCATCCAGAAGCTTCAAGACCTCATTCTTCACGACCTCTTTCATTGTCGGGTTCAGTCTCCTTTGGGGATCCCTATGTGGATTAACCCCGTCTTCCAAATTAATGTGATGGGAGCAAATTAAGGCGCTAATACTCTTAATGTTAGCAATCGTCCAACCTAATGCCGATTTGTGCTCACGCAGCATGTTAACTAACCGCTGTTCTTAGAATGCATCAAGTTTAGATGAAATGATAACAGGAAAGGTATCACCAGCTCCCAGGAAGACATGTTTTAGATCCTCAGGCAATTGAGCCAGCTTGAGTGTTGGGATCTCTTCGGTGAATGGTTTTGGCTTCTCTTTCTCTCAAGGTAGCTCTTCAAAGCGTGGTTGCCAAAACTTGGTCCCTCTGCCTTGTGAGTCTTTGAAAATGGCGACATTGATGGCCAACTCACAAGGACCGGAACTATCAAATTCAGAAATGCGGAGGAAATCATCAAGATCATCGGAATTGCTATACAAGTGAACCTCCTCTGAGACGGGTGTGTCAATTAGAAATGTTTGGTGGCACTCGTCATCATCACATGATTGCTTTGCAATGTGAAACACATTCACCTCCAAAGTCATGTTCCCAAAGGATATCTTCATCAGACCATTCCTACAGTTGATGAGAGCATTGGCTGAGGAAAGGAAAGGTCTTTCGAGGATAATGGGAATCTTGGACTTCATACTCCCCACGGATTGAGTATCCAATAATAGAAAGTCAACGGGGTAATAGAACTTATCAACTTGAACCAAAACATCCTCAACTATCCCCCGAGGCTTCTTGATTGATCTATCAGCCAACTGCAGAACCACGGACGTAGGCTTAATTTCTCCAAGACCAAGTTGCGAGTAGACAGAGTATGGCATGAGGTTAACACTCGCTCCTAGATCAAGCAAAGCTTGGCTGACCTCATGTGTCCCAATCTGACAAGAAATTGTAAGACAACCGGGATCCTTGTACTTAGGCGGTGTTTTCTGCTCGATCACCGCACTTACCTGTTCTGTCAAGAATGTTGTCTTCTTGACATGGTGCTTCCTTTTGACAATGCACAAATCCTTGATAACCTTAACATAAGTAGGCACTTACTTGATAACATGAAGCAAAGGAAGATTAATCTTCACTTGAGTCAAGTGCTCTATGATCTCACTTTGGTGTTGCGGCACTTTCCCAATTGGACGCAGAGCTTAGGGAAAAGGCACCTTTACCGAAACATTCGTTGGCTCATCTTTTTCAGGGACAACTTCCTTACTACTCGAAGTGGTGGCACTTATTGACGATTTTTCCATAATCTTACCACTACGAGTACTGATGGCATTCACCTCCTTTATACTTTGATTATCAGAACATGAGGTTTCTGCCATATGTTGGCCCTTTGGGTTTAACTGAGTTTTTAAAGGGAACTTGCCGCATTCTTGAACAACCAAAACTCTAGTCAGCTTCGTGATTTGACTTTTCATCTCTTTACTTTCTTCCACCATTTGCGTGAACAGTGACTCAAACTTCTATTCATCTTACTCTGCACCGCCATGAAAGATTGCAAGGTGTTCTCAAGAGAACTCCTTGGCTATTGTGAATTGTATTAAGGTGCAGAATACGCCTTTGGTGGTTGCGGCTATTGCTCAGTTCTCCATTGTCCTCATAATGGTTGCGCTTGGTTGAAATCTCTCCAACTGAAGTTTGGATGGTTCCTCTGTTGGGAATAGTGTCCTAGAAGCATGAGATGTAAAAGGAAATTTATTATTTATTTAATAAAAGAGTTTATTCATCATTTTATGTGCATATATTTATGAATATTTTATGAATATCAAATAAAATTCTTTGATTATTTATGTAACCTTAAACATGGTATATAAGTGTTGTATACGAAAGGATAATGTTTAAGGATAATAATCAAAAGTAATTGTTCATAATGAATTTAATTAAAGTTCAGAATCTTTAATTAAAACATTATTAATACATGTCATTCCCATTTAGAATGGAACGGTGTTATCCGCACTGTTAATATGGCGAGATATTGAATGAGTGTATTTCGCATAATGAGATTATGTGGAACATGGACGCAGACACAATATGAATTTCTAATAATTTCCGTTAAGCATAGAAATTCTAATTGAGTCTACCGATGGTCATATATAGGATGATCTTAATCCTGAGTTCTTAACAAACTCCTATTTATGGATTTATGTCTTTTGATTTACTCTGTACGGATTCCGAGACCCTGAATCCTATTCCTTGTATTTTGGAGACATAATGAAATAGGTAACTGGGAATGTTATTATACGAGATGGAATCCATTCCTTCTTGAGAAATAAGCAGATAAATAATTCTCTTGAGTGTTGATTCGGTACTTGGATTAGTAAGAGCGCTCTGGTTCATGAATGTGTTTTATGAATTACTATCCATTAGAGAATCAATGGTACTCAAGGATAAAGATGTAATTAGAGAGGTTAACGGATTCTACCTGACTCTAATTATGAATTATTTATGGAGGATTGATCTATATGTAATGACTATATCAAATGGACACTTCGCAGTTTAAAAGTAATTAATGTCTATAATTTCGAGAGTTCAATTCCAA
>NW_010365163.1:173497-175289 GCF_000414095.1 Morus notabilis
TTTTTTCGGTTGATCCTTGAATCATGTAAATTAATGTGATTAATTTATTCGTGCATAAATTAATATAATCTATAGAGTATCTCAAAAGTTTTATGAAAATTTTTGTTATACACGATCCGTTGTTTTCCTACCACGCTTTCGCACCCGAATTCGATTCGGAAACCAGCAATTGGTATCAGAACGGTCTATAGACGATATTAATTTATGCTTCAATTATTTGATAATCAGAATTGATATATTAAATATGTGATATTTAATTATGTATGTATGACAGTCTGCACGCGCGCACAGCCCAGTGCAGGTGGTGGCCCAATTTCGGGATTTGATCCCGAAAGGCCACGAAGGTTTCCGAAACCCTCGTAATGCATGCCGATGGACCCGGAAAAGTTCCGGACCCCAAGGAAGGTGAAATCCAACCCGAAGACAAAGAATGAAGCCGAAGAATAAAGAACTCAAGAATCGAAGACCCGTTGATGTAACGGAAGAATATAATTATTGTAATTATTTATTTATTCGATTCGATTGAGTTGTAATTTATTTATCCATGGGACCCGGTCAAATCCATCTCAATAGTTGATTGCATATGTTTATATTTTATGTTGATAATTATATATTATATGTCCATGCATATAACATGCCATATAGATATAATGTGCCTACTCATATGTTTTATAACATGCCATGCATA
This sequence comes from Morus notabilis, assembly GCF_000414095.1. Lineage (NCBI taxonomy): Eukaryota > Viridiplantae > Streptophyta > Magnoliopsida > Rosales > Moraceae > Morus > Morus notabilis. The sequence goes on from NW_010365163.1 coordinate 174,186, forward strand.
TACGCGCATTTGTTATTGTTCATTTTATTTAGTATAAAAGTGTTTTGGAAAAATAAAATAAAATATGAACCATGCGCTAAAATCAATTTGATATGATTAAATTGATTTAAGTTGCAAAATTGATTTGCAAAATAATTTTATATGTGAAATTGAATTTAAGAGTTAAATTTTGGAATTTCACATATCCGAAAAATAAATTGTTTATTTTTCGAATTGAAAATCATGAGATGTTTTTTCAAACAAAATACATATTTGCAAAATAATGAGTGGGAGAGGGTTGTATGACAATGCGACCCACTAGTCTCCACCGTTAGCGCAACACCGTGAGATCCGGAAAGGGGCTTTGCGGCGACATTGAATCGCCCTCCTAAAGGAGAGTGTCCTTGCCGGATCAATAACAAGGTTGGCTTCCTAGAGATAAGATTTCAGGATGTATTTCTGAATTGACTACCCAAAGGTAGCAATCCGGAGTTAAGTCTAAGGGATCTGAAATGGTGGGTTACACTCATAAAATATAATCAAATCTGTTGGTTATATTTTGACTGAAAATAACGGTAGTTAATAAATATGAAAATATGAGATATTTTGATTATATTTATTAACTGAGAAGAGTCTCGGTCTAATTGGCATATAACTTGACTACCCAAAGGTACACTTTATATGTGAAAAATTAGATTATCTTTGGCACATAAAATTAAAACATGATTTATGTATTTTTCATGTGCATCATGCATCATATTTAATTGTGCCAAAATTAACATGCCTTGATATTCATGCACATAAATTGATTAGATGAATATCCTATTTATTTCCAGCAATATGTCGAATCCCATTATCACACTACTAGCGACTGAAAAATTAGACGGTGATAACTATGCTAAGTGGAAAAATAACATGAACATACTATTGGTCTGCGAAGACTACAAATTTGTCCTAACAGAGGAATGTCCTCCTGAACCCGCGGCAAACGCATCCAAAACCGTAAGGGAGCCTTATGATCGCTGGATTAAGGCCAACAACAAAGCCAAGTGCTTTATGCTAGCCAGTATGAGCGATGTGCTTCGCAAGAAGCATGAGGAGATGGAGACTGCTTATGAGATAATG
>NW_010365163.1:176794-177192 GCF_000414095.1 Morus notabilis
AGCAGAATGGTGTAGCCGAAAGGAGAAATCGGACTTTGCTTGACATGATAAGATCAATGTTGAGTTATTCTTCACTGCCTACTTCATTCTGGGGTTATGCCCTAAAAACAGCTGCCTACATTCTGAATAGAGTACCATCTAAGTCTATACCTACAACACCCTTAAAGTTGTGGTGCGGTCAAAAACCTAGTTTGAGACACGTGCGCAGATGGGGTGTCCAGCACATGTGCTGAAGGGAAAGACTAGGAAGTTGGAGCCCAAGTCAGAAGTATGTATGTTTGTAGGATATCCCGATGGGACAAAGGGAGGTTTCTTTTATAGTCCTGAAGATCAAAAGGTGTTTGTATCGACAAATGCCACATTTCTGGAGCATGACTATATGATAGATTTTAAGCCCA
>NW_010365163.1:180718-198431 GCF_000414095.1 Morus notabilis
TTTTTGTCTCACGTGTGCCCACACACACGTCTACGTGGAATCAAGGAATTGACGTGGAAGACTTTGGTATTCTAAACACAAAGCTTGGAGTAAGGACTGTTCGTGGTCAAAGAAATTCAAGTTATCATCTGAGTCGGCTTCCAGGTATTTTTTCGGTTGATCCTTGAATCATGTAAATTAATGTGATTAATTTATTCGTGCATAAATTAATATAATCTATAGAGTATCTCAAAAGTTTTATGAAAATTTTTGTTATACACGATCCGCTGTTTTCCTACCACGCTTCCGCACCCGAATTCGATTCGGAAACCAGCATCCTCCAGCCAGGATTGTATGTGTTAGAGAAAGGTTTGTTGTATGTCCCTAAGGCATTGCATTGCTCCTCGTAAACCCCTCTCATTTCATTATAAGTAGGGCAATCCTTAGCTAGATGCTCTACCCCTCCACAAACAAAGCAGGCTTTTGTATCTCTGCCCTAGCAACCATGTGAATTCCTCTACCTTCTTTAGGTTTGAGGGTCTCAATTTGTCGTGTCAAAGACTCAATTTGGACTTTGAGATTGCCATCTTCCCTCAGTTGATAGATTCCAGCTGGTCGGGACCGATTGGTGCTGTTAGTAGCACTTAGACCAGTCCATGTGTGGGCTTTTTCGGCTAACTCGTTAAGATACTCAAAAGCCTCTTCGGGGTCCTTTTGGAGAAACTCACCATTGCACATCATCTCCACAAATTGGCGCTCTCGGATCGTAAGTCCTTCATAGAAATAACTGACGATGCGCCAACTCTCATAACCATGGTGGGGACACTGATTTAACAGATCCTTAAACCGTTCCCAAACTTGATATAGAGTTTCATTGTCCTTTTGGGTAAAGGTCGAGATCTGTCGCTTCAGACCATTGGTCTTATGGTGAGGGAAATACTTGTTAAAAAATGATGTCGTCATTTCTTTCTAAGTTCCAATAAACCTAGGTCGCAGAGAATACAACCAACTTTTAGCCTTGTCCTTCAAAGAGAACGGGAAAAATGTCAATCGCACAGAGTCTGCAGCTTCAGCTCGATTGTGAAAAGTGGCCACCACTTCTTCAAACTCCTTAATATGTACGTATGGATTCTCGCTCTCTAACCCATGAAAGGTCGGCAAGAGTTGGATCATGCCAGGCTTGAAATCCAAATTTGCATATTAGGGGGAAACATTATGCATGACGGTATGGCCGTACGCGTAGGGTGAAGATAATCGTTCAACGTCTTATGCTGGACCTCCTCGTTTTGAGCCATCGCGAACGGATTTTCAACTACTAATGAGGCTGGGGTCGAGGGAGGACTAGACGTGTGGGAAGAAACTTCACTAGGGTTTTCCGGTCTTCTTGCGAATCTCCCTAATTCATCTCTATAACAATTCATTCACTCTACAACGTTTCTCTTTTTTAATTTTTTTAATTTTTTAATTTTTTTAATTTTTGATTTTTGATTTTTTTTTAAAATTTTTTTGAAACAAAGAAAACAATAATGTAGAACCGCGAATCGCAACCCCCAAGAGTGCTCCCAGAAAAGATTGGTGGGGTGAGGCCTCCTTAAAAACCAACCTCCTAGACAGAGCAACGTTCCCATGAAAGACTAGTGGCGTAAAACGCTAACAAGAACCAGCCTCCTAGACAGAACTCCCTTAGTTTGTACTTTTCAACGTTTCCACAAAATTGTTTGAAAATTTATTAAGTTTTATGACGTGTTTTATGAAATGTTAAATGTTAGATATTAGTACCCTAAGTTAAATACTATTCTAAAACCTAAGGTTACACAAATTATGAGAAATTAAGAGTCCTAGTTTAATGTCTAAATTGGTCACCTAAAAGTCACAACCTAAGAATTAATACTAATTATGAATGAAAAAACAAACAAAAAAAACAATTCTAGGCAATTAATAATAATAAGAAACGGAATTAAAAGAAAAGAATTAAAGCTAATGAAGCATGAACAATAAAACTGACAACGACAAAATGACCAAAATAATAATAATAATAATAAAATATAATAAAGTAAAGAAGAACTAAGAAAAGAAAAGACACAGCAACACGTTTTTAACTAAAAACAAATGTATAAATTTTAACTAACAAAACTACAAAGACACAGCAACACGTTTTACAAACTTCAAAGACAACCAATTACAGACTCAAATAAGTAAATAAATAAATAAGTAAAAAAAAAATGACGCTGTAAAAAGGTTTTTTTTTTTTTTTGAAACGTGCTAGACAAATGGACAAAATTGGAGTAACAAAAACGAAAACTAAAAATAATAGTAAATGAAAAGTCAAACTAACATAATTTTTTTTTTTTTTTTGAAAACAAAATAAGATGAAAAAGAACCTAACAAATTAATGAAGAAAAACTAAGCTAACTACCGAGAGAAGAAAAACCAACAACTTGACCGAGAAACACAAATAAGCAAACATGCTAAACAAAAAGACTAAAATAAATAAAGACTAAGAACTTACCTCTTTAGCTAATTATCTACTGAATAATCTTGTTGACACACCTCTCCGGCAACGGCACCAAAATTTGATTACGCCCAAACGTGTACAAAAACAAGCAGTCAATTATAGTATAATTAGGATGGTCGATCCCACGAGGAGGTGACAAATTAAACAAGAAACGATTAGCAAATAAAAATCGTTAGGAGATAAAGAATAAAATAAAAATAAAAGAGAATGACATTTTTGTTGAGAAGTTTAAGCGTAAGAAAAATGTATGAGAAAATTATATAATTAAAATCAGTAAGGCGTCGAGATTCCCATATATGCTTTGTTCACTTATTTGGATTTTGATTCATAAATTCACTCAATTGAAAGTTTCACATCCCAAACAATCAATCGGAAAATAAATATTTGAAGAACATATGAATTAAAAATGTATTCGAGTAAATAAAATTCTAACGTTTAGAACTAAGAAAAATTATCTTATGAGAAATCTAAAAGCGACAATATACCGTTGGCAATATTGCAGTAAAAGACTACTCATAAAACAATACCTATCAATATATAATATCGTGCAACAATCACATAAAAAGAGCTTGACTAGATTTATATAAAAGTTGACAATAAAATATATTGATAAGAGGAAGAAATATGATAAAAGAAAATTATTTACTCAAATGTATAAAACTTACAAACCATTGGAGAATCAAAATCCAAACAAGCTTACTACACATATATGATCATCTCTAGCCTCACCCAAAAACTCTAGCCTAACTTGCACGTAATTCTCAAAAAATTCTAGAAAGAAAATATGAGAATAAGAGCAAAAAAATAAGAGAAAAAGTGTCTAAACTTAAGCTAAGAATCAACAACCTAATACACTTTACAAAGCCCTTATTTATAGATTTTTTAGGGCATGTGAAAAAGCACTCAGCAAATAAAAGAATAAAGGGGCGTTTTATCCAAATAAATTGGATTTACAAGGCTTAATTCTGGGAGTGAATGCTGAAATCATCCCAACGGAACAAAACGGAACGCTGGCTGAAGAATCCCAAACGGGTGGGACACGTGTCGCGCGAAGAGAGGCTGAGGGGAGAAAACTGCCGACAGAAGCATCAAATTCAACACGTGGCGTGTGCTAATTCGTGGAGAAGAAGAATGGCCGACAGTTGCTTCCATTGGGGACACGTGGCGGACGCAGATTGGGAAGAAGCTGCAACGCGGGACCCACGCGGAGAAGAAAGGAAAACTGAGTGACGCGCACGTGGAGGAAACCCACGCAGGGGGAAGGGCGGTGCGTACCAAGTGCGCGTGCGTAGGGGGACAGCTGGGTCCCACGCATCTGGGCGCAGCAGAAGACGACACATGGCGCGCTGGTGAGGCTCTCATGGCTCGGCTCCAATCGGCTCGGCTCGGCGGACGGCTGGCTGAAGGGCTGATGGGCTTCAGATGGGCTTCTCTTTCTCTTTATAGTTTTGGTCCAAATGTCTTATTTTCCTACAAAACAAAATAAAATAAATTAAAATAAAATACTTTTACAAAAAATTACTTCCACGAAAATATTTAATTAAAACCCAATTTAGTTAACAATTATGAACAATTTAAGTGTATTTTCATACACTTATCAGTGTCTTTGTAAATAAATCTGCCGAATTATCGCTAAAGCGAATTTGATGGACGTCTATTTCTCCTTTCTTTTGAAGCTCGTGTGTGAAAAAGAATTTTGGTGAAATATGATTAGTTCTATCTCCTTTAATGCAACCTACTTTGAGTTGAGTGATACAGGCTACATTATCTTCATAAAACAATGTTGGACTTCCTTTGACGAATGAGAGATCACATGTTTCTCTTAATGCTGCACCAAGGATCTTAACCACACACATTCTCGACTTGCCTCATGAATTGCTAATATTTCAGCGTGATTCGAAGATGTAGCTGTAAGAGTTTGCTTTGTAAAGCTCTAAGATATAGCAATACCACCATATGTGAACAAGTACCATGTTTGTGATCGCACTTTATGTGGATCTAACAAATATCCAGCATCTGCATATCCAATCAACTCTAACTTCGAGCCCTGCGAGTAAAACAATCTCATATCTGATGTACCATGAAGATAACGAAGCATTTGTTTAACATCATTATGATGTCTTCGAGTTGGTGAAGAACTATATCTTATTAGAAAACTAACAGATAATGCTATGTCAGATCTCATACAATTAACAAGATACATTCGTGCTCCAACAACATTAAGATATAGTACTTCTGGACCAAGAATCTCTTCCTTTTCCTCTTAAGGGCGAAAAGGGTCTTTTTTCACATCAAGGGATAGAACAACCATGGGTGAACTTAATAGATGTAATTTATCCATATTAAAACATTTTAATACCTTCTCAATATAAGTCGATTGATGTGTTGTCCCGAATAAGGCTACCCAAGAGGGGGGGTGAATTGGGTTTTGAATATTTTTCTAGAGTTTATACGATTCTTCAAAGATTAAAACTAAATATAGACAATTAATTGAACAAAGAACCTTTAACAAACACTTGGTGTACAGAAAATTATGTAAGTTAATGCAATAGCTCAACCACTTGATTTACATGGAATAGACCAATCTAATATGATAAAAAGAGTTCAATAAATTTATCACGATGAGTTAAGACAACCAATGTCAGCAATTAAATTTGAAGTGCGAAAATTAAAGAGATAGAGTTAGAGAGATGCAAACGAGATTTATAGTAGTTCGACAAATGAATTTGCCTACATCCAATGTCGCCGAGATATTCCGCCTCTCGACCTCTTTCACTATTCGATCGACTTTCCGGCACGATCACTCCTCTTACAAGAAGGCGAATCTTTCTACCCGAGGCTTCGCCTAACCTCTTACACAATGTCAATTTTTCACGGAGATCGACCAACCAAGTAACCCAATACCAAAGTAATGATTATGAGTAATGAAGCACTTAGTTTCACTCTCCTAACAAAGGTTTTACACAATTTGAAATCACTAGGAGATGATGAACTCACACTATCACAATATAACTCAAGTTAGGCTCAAATGGATGTGAGAGAGTTGAGGATTTTGAGAAGATGATGATTATGTGGACACAAAGGAGAACTCTCTTTTTGATTTTTGAAACTTTGAACTCGTTCTATGTTTTTACTAGGATTTCTGTTGAGAAAAAATGGCTTTTCTCTATTTAAACTCTTCTGCCAACGGTCATATTTTTGCCCGTTTACCCAGTACCGGCCGACCGGAGCGGTTGACCGGTTGAGGCATCACCGGGCGACCGGTGCATTTAGCCTTCTCTGTCACCGGACGACGTAGGTCGCCCGGATGACACTTAATTTGCCTCAAATCTTCACACATTTGTACTTTTAGGCCTAATGTCATTATGCACTAAGTTTAGTCTCATTTTTAAAGAATAATGTGAGTGTGTGCATGAGCCAAAACAAGAATTAATCATGATAGTATGAAGTCAAAATCAATTACACGACTAAGGAGATATTAAAAAAAAACTATTAGTACTTGTCCAGCTTGATTTTGTTTGCTTGCTCTTGATCTTTGGTATTTTAGCACTTCAAGCCTTGAATTCCTTCTTCAATTTGCATTTGTCAATCTTGAATGTATTTGCATTGTATTCCGCAAAATGCTTCTTGAGTTGATTTATAACAATAATTACGCTAAATACACAACTCAAAATAGAATCATTAGAGACATAATACATTGTGTTTGTGATCATCAAAACATGAGAATATTCAACCTTGGGCCAACATGATGAACAAAAATCCCTCCAAATAAATGTTCGATCTGCAAGTTGAGACAAAATTTTGTTTTACCCAAATCTTCATTCAAATTCATTTTTCAAATTTGTTATCGTCTCATTAAGTTCTTCAGGAGTCCCAATAATATTCAAATCGTCAACATAAACTGCAATAATAGCAAATCCATACTTTGATTTCTTGATAAAAACACATGGGCAAATTGGATTGTTGATATATCCTTCTTTTAAAAGATATTCACTGAGACAATTATACCACATGGGTCCAGATTGCTTTAAGCCATACAAAGATCTTTGTAATTTAATCGAAAACATTTCCCAGGGTTTTAAATTGCATGCTTCAGGCATTTTTAGTCTTTCTGAAACTTTCATGTAAATATTACTATCAAGTGATCTATACATATAAGTTGTTACAACATCCATTAGACGCATATGAAGTCTTTTTAAAATTGCCAGGCTAATAAAAAAATCTGAATGTAATTACATCCACCACTAGAGAATATGTCTCCTCATAATCAATAGCAGGTCTCTGTGAGAAACCTTGTGCTACAAGTCGTACTTTGTATCTCACAACTTCATTTTCTCATTACATTTTCACACAAATACCCATTTGTAGCCTACAGATTTTACACCTTCAGGTGTTTGGACAATAGGTCTAAAGACTTGGCGTTTTTCAATTGAGTTTAGTTCTGTCTGGATTGCATCTTTCCATTTTAGCCAATCATTTTTACGTCGACATTCTACAACGGACTTTGGTTCAATATCCTCGCTTCGTTTGTAATATCAAGAGCTACTGCATATGCAAATATGTTGTCGACAATAATTGCATTTTAGTTCCATCATTTTCCTGAAGTTACATAACTTATTGAGATCTCTTCATTAATATCATTTTTCGGTACCTGAACCTCTTCTAGGGTTTTTTGTTTAGTTATGTCAACTATTTCTCTCACGGGCTCTTTAGGAATATTAGTAACTTTAGAAGTGCCAACCTGCTTATTTTGCTCTTTTTTTCTTTCTTGAATTTTTATCCTTGGAACCGATAGGTCTACCACGCTTTTGGCATGCCTTAGACTCGTCTGCTAATACATTAGTAGTTTACCCCATAGGAACATCAATTCAAATATGAGCATTTTCAGCTGGTATATGTGATTTTGTTACTTTCTTAACATCAGTAAATGCATCAGGTAACTGGTTTGCAATTTTTTGCAAGTGAATGATTTTCTGAACTTCTAATTCACATTAATTCATACGAGGATCATAATGCAATAGAGACGATGCATTTCATAAAAAATTTTATTTTTCCAGCTGTTGTTTCTCTCCCCCTAATGTTGGGAAAACTGTCTCATCAAATTGGTAGTCCGTAAATCGTGTAGTAAAAAGATTACCCGTCAAGGGTTCAAGATATTTAATAATTGACGGAGATTCAAATCCAACATAAATTCTCAGCCTTCTTTGAGGGCCCATCTTAGTGCACTATGGTGGAGCAATTGGAATATATACCGCGCAACTAAAAACTCTTAGATGGGAAATATATGGTTCTCGACCAGAAACAATTTGTAATGGGGAGTATTTATGATATGCAGTTGGCCTTATGCGAATAAGTGTTGATGTATGTAATATGGCATGTCCCCAAGCAGAACTTGGTAACTTAGTTTTCATAAGTAAAGGCCTCGCAATTAATTTCAATCTTTTAATAAAAGATTTTGCTAACCCATTCTGCGTATGCGTGTGAGCTACAGGATGCTCTACAATAATCTCAATTGACGTACATTATTAAAAACTTGGGATGTAAATTCTCCTGCATTATCAAGACAAATTTTTTGATTGTATAATCTGAAAATTGTGCCCGTAATCGGATTATTTGAGCAAGGAGTCTCACAAAAGTAGTATTGCGAGTAGATAATAAACAAACATGTGACCAACGCGTCGGTGCATCTATTAGTACCATAAAATACTGAAATGGTCCACATGATGGAATTATAGGCCCACGTATGTCTCCTTGAATTCATTCTAAAAATGCAGGAGATTCAATTACAGCTTTCATTGGGGACGACCTTATAATAAGTTTTCCTTGAAAACAAGCAGCACCTGAGAAATCTTTAGACAAAAGAATCTTTTGGTTCTTTAAAGGATATCCATGTGAATTTTCTATAATTTTTCTCATCATTATCGAATTCAGATGACCGAAATGGTCATGCCAAAGAATGAAATTTTTTGGATTATTTGACTCTCGATCCATCACCACATAGGATTTAATTGGATTTATAAATGTATAATATAATCCGGAATAGTATGACAGTAGCTTTTCTAATATATTTTTCTTTCCAGAGACAATAGACGTAATATAAAGATATTCAATGTCTTTATCATTTGTTGTCTCAATATGGTAACCATTACGACGAATATGTTTAAAACTTAGTAGTAGATTTCTTTTCGATCTACTTGAATATATTGCGTTGTTAATTATAAGCTTTGTGCCACCGGGTAACAATATGTTAGCTCTTTCGGAACTTTCAATAAGGTTTACAACACCAAATATTGTATTAACATTAGCTTCAGCTAATATAAGATGGAAAAAATATCTTTTATCTTTAAAAATAGTGTGCTTTGTTCCGCTATCTGCGAAGCAAAGAGCTTCACTATTAACTTTAGTACCATCTTTGTCATCATTGAAATTCATATTTCTTCATAAAAATAAAATAAAGAATTATGAGAATATAACATACAAACCACAATCATTTTTTTAATAATTTTTTATAATAAAACACACTAGAAATAAAAACACACCAAAAATTACAAAACAAGCCTAAAATAAAATACACTGAAAATTACAAAACACACTAAAAATAAAAACACCCCTTAATATAACACACTTTGGATAATACGGAGCGAGAACATCATTTTCAAGCTATATTGATGTTTCCATCACTAATTAAATTCTCAAAATTCCCATCATTATTCTCAAAGAAATATTGGGTCTACCTGATCCAGAAGTATCCATATAACACCATAAAATTTCAACAAAATATATCTACCATTACGTATGAAATAAACAAGTGACTAAGTGTAAGATAATGAGCGTATGTGGAAAAAGAAAAACAGAACATGAGATATACCGTCAAATTAATCTCAATTGTATAAGTCAAGACCTTGAAGAAACCATATAAGAATATGATCATATATATGCATATACAACAAAATCTGTACAAATAATGTCAAAAGTCAATATGGAATCATATAGTTTATACGTTATGAAGAATGACATACCATAATTCATGAAGAAACCTAATATGAAATTAAATCATAACTTTTCTTTATAGATAGAGTAGTCCTTATACCAACATCATCGACAAAGTTTTCAATACATTAGCAAAAGATTAATAAAGGAAAGATGCTGGCAAGAAATTTATAGTATGGCCATTACGTATAAGAAATATTGCACTAAGAATCATGTAACATAGAAACGATGCTAGAACAATATTCAAAACATAGATTTAAGCATTCAAAAGCAAATGGTAAAAAATCAACTTTACCGGTATATCAATTTACCAATCTCCAAGTCTTATAAAAACTCTCAAATTTTTCATACAACAAATATAGTTAGAGACTCGTGCTGATAATATGTTATAAAATAATAGTAAAAACTACAATTGCATGAAACTAAAAGAACAAGAGAGAGAGCATAAGAGAAATATAAGAGACAAATAAGTTTTGTGTTCTTTCTAGTAAGGAGTCATCATACAAGTAAATATCTCTTCTATTTATAGTCTAAGGATCATAATTAGATGTCATAAGAGTTGACATAGGTTACATGCAAAATTAAGAGAGGAGTTATAACAATAATATACAATATTAAAAGGGGAAATAATAGAATCTAAATTATTGATTTAATATCTATGTAAGTTATAGAATACTAAGATGTGGGCAACTGATTTACAACATAAACAAAAAGTTGATGAGTTGAAGTAGTAGTTTTTATTTTCTCAAGGTCTTCAAATTCAGGCATCTAAAATGATCACCCAGAGCGTCAAAAGTTTTTAAGATAACCTTCCTACTTTTTTTGTAAGTTAAAAAAAAAAAAAAAAAAAAAAAAAAAAAAAAAAAAAAAAAACAACGATACACATGCATTGAATCGGAAATATTAAAAGTTGGAAAAAGAAACAACAATTCTCTTCGAATGGAACAAACGATACATCTTATTCTTGTCTTATGATTTAGATCACTTGAAGAGATTATTTAGTTCTGTTAGCAGATGTTTTCTTAACTCACCCACGCTTCCACAACTCAGTGAGTTTCTTTAATGCAACCCGAGACGACCCACCATTACTAAAAGCAGCTCTGGCTTCATCCTTCATTCCCAACACACGCTTCCGTACCGAGTTACCACTTTCGGAACCCGCCATCAACTCAGTGACTCGCCTCTCAACTTCACCAGCGCTCACAAATCCGTCCCGATCAGACTCCATCATAGGCAAAGCAATCTTAATTTCCTCAACAAGCACAACCTTGTTGAACCTCTGCTCTGCATAGAGCGGCCACGCTACCATCGGCACGCCGGCGTAGACCGATTCCAAGACCGAGTTCCACCCGCAGTGAGTCACGAACCCGCCCACTGACTCGTGACTCAAAACCTCCATCTGTGGGGCCCAGTTCTTCAACACCAGTCCCCTGTCTTTCGTCCGGTCCAAGAACCCTTCCGGAAGTAACGAATCCAAGTCCGGTTCCGGCAATGCTGATAAAGCCACGTTTCCGTTCTTCTGCGACGGCGGATTACGCACCACCCACAAGAACCTCTGGCCACTCCGCTCCAACCCCACCGCTATTTCCTTCAGTTGCTCCTTCGAGAACAAACCTAAGCTTCCGAAACAGAGAAAAACCACGCTTTCTCTTGGTTGCGAGTCCAACCATTTTAAGCACTCAATTTGTGAATACTTGTCCTTCTGGGCAGTAATCAATGGTCCAATGCAGTATACCGGAGGCGTGGGAGCATCCGGCACGCATAGTCCATCGGATATGGCTTTGAGAGCTCGAGACTCTAAAGACTCAAAAGTGTTTACAATGATTCCATCTGCTTTTGGATAGTAGGTCGAAGACTCAAGAAAGTATTGGTAAGTATTATCACGGCGGTCTTGAAATGATTTTGGCATATCCGATAAAGGAATTGGCGGACATCCAGGAATGTCAAGAAGAGTGTTGCCGATGTCAAGATTTAAGATATTTGGGATGGTTTTTTCAAGAGTAGGCAAGTATAGTCCTTTAGCTAAGTTAGTCGCGGGAGAAGTGAAGAAGATGTAACTGGCGATTTTATTGAGCTGATTATCAGAGGAGATCACGGAGAGAGTGCTAGCGCAGAAGAAGTCCATGATGAAGGCATGAACGGTGTGGTTTTGAGAGATGGAACGTAGGGCCTCAGCAACAATTGGTTGGTTGAGACGGAGAACTTCGAACATTAAGTTTTCGTGGTGCGCCGAGGCGGTCAAAAGCTCGGGAGGGAGGGAGATGGGCGGGAGGTGGTGGAAGGTGATGGAAGGAATTGCGGCGGAGACGCCGGCGATGTAGGAAGCTGTGTCGCCGGCTTTGTAAGGAGGGGTGGTGACTAGAATGTGGACGGAGAGTGAAGGTTTTGAAGTGAGAATGAGCTTCCCTAGTTCAATCATAGCGATAAGGTGGCCGATGGCTGGTGATGGGTAGAGAACTATTGACTCCATCTTTGAGTATAGTTGATTTGCTTGTCGCAGTTAAGGTGTAAAGGTTCAACAGTGTCTTGCTCTCTCTATATAGACAAGCGTAGAACTAATTCAATATGATCTGTCGTTCAACGGATAACCGATTGTTTGCAATGTTGTAGCTCGATTCTTCATTACAGCATTGGACCACGTTTTTACCTAACATGACGTAATATAGCTAACCTCAATATGAAACGAATGCAGATCATGTGCCGATCGGCTGTTTATCTATAGCTTTCTACTTACATATTAGATATATGTTTTATATATATATATATACTCTTATTCCGATGCTACTGTCTTTTCACACGTGTATATATATGTGTTAATAAGTTTGCAAGTTTATTTTGATCTTTTTTTTTCACAATTCAAATTATTTGCTACAGGAGAGGAGAGTTAAAAAAAACAAAAAAAAACTCTTTGTTCCGCACGTTTTGGGCCTGACTTAATTTAAAACTTAAAAAGCTTGGATAGGTTGTTTTTATTAATAACATCAAAATAAAAAATATCCCACTATGATCTTTTTACCATTTCTACTTAATATGTTTTAGCTAGAACTAGTTTTTTTTTTTTTTTTACTGCACGCTAGCAACTAGTAATTTATGTGCATTGTTTCTGATTTCATATCAAATGAATAGTAATAATAATAAAAAATAACGTTTGTTAAGTTTTGCTTCTAGTACACCACCAGCGACATCGACACATGTCCACGGCTCTGTCTCGCCACACCCACTACAAACCACCGCTACAAGATTCAGCGGTACTCTAATATTTTAAAATCTTTTGAAGCTTTTTGTAAAGAATGCCTATCTACCAATGGTTTACGTTAATTATTAACATTACAGTTGATTAAAGTCGGATCAAATTATATAATTAGAAAACACACGCGAAAGTGACGGTTTTTGAGCATTATAATCTGGTGATCATCTAGTTGCAGATTGAAATCCTTAATTCAAGAAAACGGAAAATAAATCTGTGGTCAATGTTCCAACAAAGAACACGATACCCAATTATTTAACTGGGAAAGGATAAAACAAAATTTGTTTACCACTGAAAATGACAAAACAGAGTGACAAGGGTTGATGCCTCTTTGAATTTGTTAAAGCTTTTGAATGTGCACGTGTAAGATTCCAAATTGTTAGGAGCCATGCTGGGGTTCCACATGGTTGGTGATGGATATAGAATTATTGACTCCGTGTTTTGACTTTATATGGTTGATTTCAAGTGTAAGTTTTACTAAAGCAGCTCCATATATATGCAAAAGTGAAATTAGAGACGCAATATAAAAATAATTTATTTTTGTTGATGTTTTGTAACATTGATCCCGAACTTTAGATGAAATTCATTGTAATTATGCATGGTTTAATAGCAAACAAAAGGACAGTTTTTCCATGAAATGCGACATAAAGTTTTTTTTTCTGGGAAGTTGGACCTAAAATCTTTTAATTTTAGGATTTAGGACCGTAATTTCCGTTTATATTATATTGATGTTTGATATCAGTCCAATATTACCAAGTAGTATCAAATTTAGAGTGATAAGCGCTGAATTAAAAGCCTGGGGTCAACTCCACTTGCAGACGAAAAAACTTTCCACATATTCTATTCCTTGCTTCATATGTCCATGTAACGGTGAAGAAACCTTTGCATTTTATGAGGTTTATTCTCTTTCCTTTTTTGCCTTTTCGAACCTAATCTTTTATGTGCTTCAAATGGTCCGGTCTCGGTATTACTTCCAGTACTCACTTTGATCTGGTAAGTGATGTGTGCGTGTATACACTAGATGAGTGACGAAGATTTTCGTCAGTCTTTCTTTCTTTCATTCATGATCTCTACTAGGCCCAATATTGTCACACAAAAAAACTAGAAGATTAAATTAATCTTTCCCTGGCGTATATTGAAATCAGGCAAGTTTTTTTAGGCTGATGATTTATGATACCTCAGTTTCTTTTTGTTTGTGTGTGTGTGTGTGTGTGTGTGTGTGTGGCATATCCGACAAAGGAATTGGCGGACATCCAGGGATGTCGAGAAGAGTGTTGCCGATATCAAGATTTAAGATATTTGGGATGTCTTTTTCAAGAGTTGGTAAGTAAAGTACGTTAGCTAAGTTAGTCGCGGGAGAAGTGAAGAAGATGTGACTGGGGATTTTTTTGAGCTGATTATCGGAGGAGTTCACGGAGAGAGTGCTAGCGCAGAAGAAGTTCATGATGAACGCATGAACGGTGTGGTTTTGAGAGATGGAACGTAGGGTCTCATTGGGCAGGCAATATGAGTCACGACACGATAATACAACTCAAAAACGACACGAATTTCACGGGTTAAAGTTGAAAAAAAAAATAAAAAAAAAGTTCTGGTCAGAATTGAATCAATCTGAAATTGACATGATAAACACATGTCAATTTCAGGTTAGACCCGCCTAATCTGAACATAACACGAAACTCGTAAAAAACTAAATAATACATATATTTTTCATTACATATTTTTTATGATAGTTATACTCAAAATTTTATACTATTAATGGACGTTATTGTAATTTAGTGTGTTATGAATTTTAAGTTATTTTTAATATGTAAAAAACTAAGTAACAGTATACAATTTTCATGTCAATTTCAGTTTCATTGGTCAATTTCATGTCAAATGTCATTTTCGTGTCGTATCGTGTCAACCTGTAAAGTGGTCTCGTCATGTTCGTGTTACGGTTTTTAAAAAATTTTGTGTCACGAGTCGCGTTTGAATTGACTACAAATTTTAAAAAAATGATCAAAATACGACGCGTAATACGAATTGTCACCCCCAGGTCCTCAGCAACAATTGGTTTGTTGAGACGGAGGACTTCAAACATTAAGTTTTCGTGATGCGCCGAGGCGATCAAAAGCTCGGGAGGGAGGGAGATGGGCGGAAGGTGGTGAAAGGAAGTGCGGCAGAGACGCCGGCTTTGTAAGGAAGGGTGTTGATGACTAGGATGTGGACGGAGAGTGAAGGTTTGGAAATGAGAATGAGCTTTCCAAGCTCAACCATGGCAATAAGGTGGCCGATGGGTGGTGTTGGGTACAGAACTATTGACTCCATGTTTTCTGTTTGTGTGGCAGAGCTCGAGTCTAAGTTTCAAACGCACCACGGCTTGGTTTGTACCTTCCTTTACACATATAGACGAAAAATGCTTCAGGACACTGCCGGCTATTAATAAAAGATGGTCTACTTAATGGGTTTATTTTTTATCTGCAGGACTTATATTTTATTAGCTCTAACAATATTGTTGCACGCATATAGACGCGGACGTTGTGCTTGATTGTAATATAAAATTATGTAGCCAACAAAAGGCTGATATCTAAGAACTTTTTTTCTTTTTATACAGGCGCATCACTGTTGTTACTTATTATAACTTTACTGGACAATTGGAGACTTGCAATGTTATAAAAGGTTTTTTGAACGTTGGTCGGTCACGGCATTATTTTTAAAGCAAAAAACTTCGTCTTTGTACACCCGATCAATTTAATTAATAAACAAAAAGTATCTGCTTAACGTAGCGGATTTATGTCTCAAAACGTTAATAAAATAAAATAAAATAATCTAATTTTTATGATTGTTTGATTTGTTAAGATACTGGAAAATAGAATATTTATAAATCCGTTGTTCGATATAAAATGTTATGAATATAGGCATCAATCATTTTCTAAAAGGATTGAAATTAAACAAAAGATTCGTTAATTCTAACGAATACTGAAAATTGACGCAAGATAATTTGTGGAGAATTCTTAAGAAACACCAACTGTATAATGAACAACTTCATAATCAAGACTTGGTGCAACCACTTTAACGACTCTTTCCACAACAACGTCGTTCCTGAGGCTACGAATAGTGTAGACGACCAGGCATTCTTTAAATCATTATGTATTATAGTCAAAAATGTAATAATCGTTTTTTCTTGCCAAGTTTTATCCGAATTGTTTTTTTTTTTTTTTTTGTAAGATTTGTAATGAGACAGTTATAATTCCATAAATAAAATTTTAATTCTCCAATTCCTTCTAATTTATATTTTATCAATTTATAATTTTATCAATTTATAATTTTATCAATTTATAATTTATCAATAAAAAACGTGCATAAAAAACAATCATTTTTTTGTCGATTTAATTTATCAATTTATAATTTTTTTTTCAATTTATCAATTTATAATTTGTAAATCATTTTTTTGTCAATTCAATTCCTTCCAATTCCTTCTTTTGTTCCTTTATATTTTATCAATTTATAATTTTTTTGTCGATTTAATTTATCATTTTTTTATTTTTATTAATAAAAAACGTGCATAAAAAACAATCATTCAGAGAAAAAAAATGAGCTAAGTCGACAAATATAAAAGTTCATAAAATCTGTTTGGAAATTGTAACATATAATCCATTTTGATTTGTAGTAAATACCATAATTTAATATAGTAACAATAAAGAGCATAAAATTAAAAATTAAAAGCTTGATGTTCCAATTTTACTCTTATATAATTTTTATGTCGTAAATTTATTTATTAAACATTAATTTTAAAAAAATTATATTTTGATCTTTTCATTTTTTAAAATATATTTTGACCCTTAAAATTTTATAAATTTATATTTTGATCCCTCAATTTTTAAAAAAATTACATTTTGACTTAAATTTTTTAAAAGTTTTTTTTGCATATACTGTAATAACTTAGAAAATCTTAGAATTAAATAATGTAATTTACATATTTAAGTTAAGGATTCGTGGTAGAACTTCGGGCCGGCGGGCTGCCTGAGGCCTAAATTTTTTCGGGCTCAGGCGAGCAGGCCTATATGCCGGCCCATCCAAGGTGGAAATTCGGGCTCAGGCTCGGGCAGCCCGAATTTTGAGACCACGCCGGAGCCCGCCGTCGACCGCCGTTCGCTAGATTTTTTTTGAATTTTTCTGGCCATGCCTGACCCGCCCGAACTGCTCGAAAAAACGTTCAAAAATCCGACCGTTGTGCCCGACCCAAAAATAAGCCCGAAAACCTGAAGTTTGCCCAAAGCCCGATTTGCCTGAAAACCCGTCCAACGGTTACTTTTTTGCCCGTTGCCTCCCGAATACGCCCGAACCTGACCCGCCGAACCTAACTAGCCGTTGCACATTGATTTTTTTGAAAAAAAAAAATCAATT
This sequence comes from Morus notabilis, assembly GCF_000414095.1. Lineage (NCBI taxonomy): Eukaryota > Viridiplantae > Streptophyta > Magnoliopsida > Rosales > Moraceae > Morus > Morus notabilis. Next base: position 197,836 of record NW_010365163.1, read on the forward strand.
TTTTAATCCAAAAATTTCCCTATAAATACCCCACATTCTCCACACATTTTTCTCACTCAAACTCTCTCAATCCCTCTCAATTTCTCTCAATCTCTCTCAACTTCTCTCAATCTCTCTCGATCTCTCAAATCTCTTTCAAAATTTTTCCAAAAACTATCACATTATCCTAAAGCTCTCTCTCTCAAATCGCTTTTATTTTTTATAGTGGATCCTTTTGGTTATAGTGGTATTCCCATTGATGCCCAACATAACATGGAAGAAGGGCAATTTCCCACTAATGAATTTGTTACGCAGGAATCTACTAATCCGAGCACTGGTGGACGTACTGGAGGTCGTGGTCACAATGGTGGTGGACGTGGAGAAGCGGCGAGTGCCAATGCGACTGCGTCTGTAAGTGTTGCAACCTCTAGGAGGAAATGCAAGCGCACCTCGACAGTTTGGGATCACTTCGACATAATTGATGAGATCGACAATGAAGGTAACACTAAACATATAGCTCAGTGTAAATATTGTTTATCTAAATTACAAGGTGATACTATTCACGGCACCACACACTTGAGAAGACACTCCGAAAAGTGTCTTCAAAAGCTTAGCCA
>NW_010365163.1:198811-203544 GCF_000414095.1 Morus notabilis
AGTTCTTTGAAAATGATTTAAGTTTATTCGGTGACGGTACTATTTTTCACCAACGTTGTGCATGTCACGTAATTAATTTAATTGTTAAATGCGATTTAAAAGAAATGGGTAATCACATTAAAAGAATTAGAGATAGTCTTGCATAGATTCAAGATAGTAACTAAAGATAAGAAGATTGGTTTACGTTCTTACAAGCATTAAATATACCTCCTAGAGCATTAGCATTAGATATGCCTATAAGATGGAACTCAACTTACATAATGCTTCAACAATGCATCCCCTATAAGGATACTATAACAAACTATATGTGTGCAAAAGTAGGAGTAGGACATATAGACGCATATGATTGGCAAATTGCTGAAGTTTTGTATTAATTTTTAGGTAGGTTTCATAAAGTGACTCTAAAGCTTAATGGAACATATTACCTAACATCACCTTTAGCTTTAGGAGAACTTTTACGAATTAGTATTTTATTTAGCGAATATAGGGATGACCCAATCTTAGCAGTTCCTATCCATTCTATGGAAAAGAAATTTATAAAATATTAGTCTAAGTTGCATTTGTTGTATGGTTTAGGTACTGTTTTTGATCCTAGATTAAAATTAGAAGGTTTAGAAAGTGGTTTAGAAAACTTAGGTGAATTTTTAGGCATCAATTGTAAGGACCAATATCCAATAATAAAGGAAAAAATATATTCGATCTATAATAAATATGAGATTAGGTTTAGAGTACCTCATAGAGTACAGGAACCGCAACAATAAGACGAAAACCCGCATTCATTCTTGAATGTTTTCGGGTTGAAGAAAAAGAAGAAGACAACTCAAACAGAAGCTGTGAGTGATCTTCATCAACAAGTGGCAGTGGCAGCGGCAGCGACAGCTTCAATTCATTAATCAAGGGACCTAATCTAACCTCGTTACCTCTTCCGAGCGTCAAACGAGGTCATATGCATGAATACCCGAATCAATATCCTATCTAATTCGTTTACTCATACATTCATTAAGTTTAGCCTTTAAATTGGAAATCAAATACCGACCGCCTCCCGGCCTCACAACAATAGAAATCCTAATTGATAATCTAAGACTTGATCACTTCCCAGTCTCACAATATCCTAAACTCTCAATGAGATTTTCTAAGTGTCGATTTCATCCAGGACTTACAACAACCTAGACTATGTTTCTCAATTTTGAACTATGAAATCAATAGCTCCCGAGCATCAAAATCACAATCTTAACTTATCTAACTCATTCGCCACATAAATTAGAAACATTAACTATAGAGAAACATAAATAAATTAAAATGGAATTTAACTAACAATTGGCAAGATAATGAAAACATGGTACAAATAAAGCTACATCAAGCCCTAGAGTATAAAATCTAGCTCAACATAGAGGAATCCATAACCAAGATCACAAATTCAAGAACAACAACTAAAACACTATAAAGAAAAGGGAGAAGGAAGAGAAAACTCTTGTGGAGATGAACTTTAAGTCTTCAAATCTTCAAGAATTTCAAACTTCAAGCTTCTCTCTCTAGGAATTTTTGTGTCTCTCATCCTTTCCAAGTTGGGAACTAGGGTTTCTCTTACTTAAGTATACCCAAAATTGGAGAATAACTTCATCTAAACTTATCCAAGGGTCAGAAATGGCCAACTATAATGATCAAGGGGCAAAAAAAACCCCCAAAATCCTCCTTGTTACCAGATGTGTACCAGCCCCTGCTCAAGGCTGTTCTTAGGCGCTTTTCACCCCATTTCACGTGGATGTTTACACGCATCCTTGCCCTCATCCGTGGCTCATCCTGATAGCTTCTAAAACTCCAATTTTTTCCTTATTTTCACCTAATTTCCCATTTATTAATGATTCCTACAAAAACACACCAAACTAACAAAAATGCTTGAAAACTCGCTAATATTTGAACTCAAATATACTTGATTTGTTGGTAAATAACCTCCTCGTCAACATACTTTTATGGTAACTTTAAAAATTAACTGTAAGAACACTAATTTCAATAGTTTCAAAAGTAAAGCATCGGTTATCGAAAAAAATTTTATTTAGAACTAATAACGGAATTTGAGTACTTATAATTTCGTAAAAATCAGACATTTCATTTTTAGTACAAAACTTTAGTAATGTTTTCTTTTAAAACCTTAACAGTTTTTAAGCAAACATCCAAACGGGGACTTACAAACCCAATATGTTAGGCCCTTAGAATTATGACGTTAGATGCGGATCCAACATTCGTATTAGTTCAAGAACTCCTACTCAAGTCTAAATTACGATAATCTAAAGATAGAATGCCTTTATTGAGTCTCTAGGTTGAATTGGGCCTTAATACTAGAACGAGCCCAATAAAATAGCAAATGACAGTTAAGCTCACACTCTTAATTGGTGTCCGTTTTCAGAAATAAGCAAGTAAGAGAAAAGACTGTTTGGCAATTAGTGAATTCCAGCTCTTTAAAATAGGTAAGTAGGAATCTCACTTATAGTTTTAATAGTTTATAAATAAAAAGTTATACATATTATAAATACATGTTTATGCTTGATGTTATAGTATGCGATGCCATGCCATACTGCTTACACCCTAATAAATCTAGTGAAACTTATAAGAATAATCTCAGTTAAATGTCGTACCAACCTCCGCGAGGGAGGTAACCAAGACTCTGCGAGGGAGATAAAAATATAATAAGTTAAATCACGATGTCATTGGGGACCTTACAAACACTAACTTCCCGATGATTGTGTGTAAATGGTACAAGCACTCGGGCCCATCAGTTAGTAAGATAAAATCAGTTAATAAGAGTTTAATAAGACATTATCATAATTAATCATAAGTGGCTCGTGCATATTTATTCATGTGAACTTCTTGTTGTTTTACAAAAGATAGTTCCTATTTGCTGAGTGAAAGCTCATCCTAGAATATTTATACTGTAGGTAAGCAAACTACGCCTAACATGTGGTGGACTGTTAGCAAAGCAGCAGACGGGCAGTGTGAAGATCAGGGAATGAATACCACTCATAATCATTTTCGCAACTAGTTTTAATATTTAAGACTCAAAATTTTATGTTAAATAGTTTTGATAATTATGACTATTACATGTTATATAGTTTCTATTAATTATAATTGATAAGATTATGCCTTAAGAAACAAGTATATACGTTTTGGATAATGAATATGTTAAGTTATAATATTTTGTTACAACTATAGAAGTAATTTAAATTAGAAGCAAAAAAAAATGTTTTGTAAATTTTAAGTAATTTTAGTAAATGTAGTACAAGCTACAATGACGGTCATGTAAGAGGGTTGTCACATATACACCCTTAGTAAATGAAGGATTTATTGGATAATTTATCATTTATAAGTAATTCTTGCGATCCTTTATTTACAAGCCAGTAATTTAGTTTCTTTGGTAAATAATGAATTTACTGAGTAAATCTTTTATTTAATTACAAGTTAAAGAAATAAAACGCAATCTTGGTGAATAAAAGATCTACCATTTAAGTATTGGTAAATTCTTTATTTACTAGCCAATAGTTATAATTTATGAGGTAAATGACAAATTTACTTGCTAAATGCATTATTTACCAACTAATAGGGTTTTTTGTAAAGTTTTTAAACTTTTTAGGTCAAATTATAATTTCTTAAAAATTGAGAAGGTTAAATTCTAATTCTTAAAAAAAATTAAGTGATCAAGTTCTGATATTTTTAAATTAAGGGGTCAAATTTTAATTTTTTAAATATTAAGGGGTTAAATGATAAATTTCTTTAAAACTGAGAGGTCAAATTATATATTTTTTTAAATAGGGGTCAAAACGTGAAATTTAGTATTTATATAAAAAAAAAAGTAATTACAACCCCAAAAATGTTGAACAATTATTTTTGATCCTACTAAATTTTTGAATAATAAATTTTATAATTTTGATTATTTAGGGGTATTATTTGTATTTACTGATTGATAAGAATACATTTACTAAAATTATGTTATTTTACTTCAAATAACTTATTTACTTCAAATTTCTAAATTCTGTGCTATTTGTTTTTAGTAGAAGCCGAGTTATGTTATTTCCCTCCTCCCAAATCTCCTTTGAAAATCTTGGCCTCCATTTACATGGGCTCCAATTCGGCCCAGCCCCTTTTTAGCTCATTTACGCGGAAATTTCAGTACCAGTTTTACCCTTGTTTTCTGCATAAGATTGACAAATATCTACGAGTTTAGATTTTTATCATTATTTTTAATTAATATCTTTTTTAATTAAATCATTATATGAGTTAAAAGATTACTAATTATAAAGGAAGTATAAAGAATTGCATAATTTATTTTTAAGAATGTATATATCTAAATTTTTATCCATCATTCTTGATTAATACTCTTTTACTAGTATAATTATTTAACTAAAAATATTATTAATTAAAAATAAATAATAAAAATCTTAACACGTGCACTTTTAAATAGTATTTGTCTCCTTTTTTCTTAAAAGAAATGAGTAAAAAATTTATACTCATATATTCTAAGAATAATTTCAATAATTTTGTCTTTTTTTTCTTGACTCAATTATTATGATTAAACTAATTAATCCCTAATGATGACTAACTATTAATAATACATCTCACCAAATATGTTTTAAGCGCACTTATCCGACAGTGATAGATAGTGATGTAAATCAAAGTCTCCTGATTAGCCAAAAAAAAAAAAAAAAAAAAAAACACTTACCCGATAGAGAAAAAAAGAGAAA
>NW_010365163.1:203596-242017 GCF_000414095.1 Morus notabilis
CTTTTTAACCAAAAAAAAAAAAAAAAAAAGCACTTACCCGATAGTGATAGATAGAGGAATAAATCAAAGTCTCCTGATTTGCCAAAAAAAAAAATTAATAAATAAAATATAAAATAAAAATAAAAAAACAAGTCTCCGTCTTGATTCTGGCTAAACTTCACTCTTATCTTTATTTTATTCCAGTGACAAGGGAAATTAGTGCATTACAAATTTGCTGAAAAGAAAGCAACAACGCACGAATTTATTGAACACACAAATAGACAAAAGTTAATTAACCTCTGCAATACGATCTTGAAATGCCAACCTCATGAATCACGATGAATCATGAACCTACTATAACCCCCGAGTTCTATAATAAATCTCAACTCACCAACGCTTCCAAAACTCAGTGAGTTTGGTCAATGTAACTCGGGACGGCCCACCGTCGCTTAGAGCAGCTCTAGCTTCATCCTTCATTTCCAACACACGCTTCCTTATCGAGTCGCCGCTTTCGGAGCCCGTCATCAACTCAATGACTCGCCTCTCAACTTCGTCGGCGCTCACAAACCCGTCCTTATCATACTCGTTCATCGGCAAAGCGATCTTGATTTCCTCGACCAACACCACCCTGTTCGACCTCTGCTCCGCGTAGAGCGGCCAAGCCACCATCGGCACACCGGCGCAGACCGATTCCAGCACCGAGTTCCACCCGCAGTGGGTCAAGAACCCTCCCACCGAGTCGTGACTCAGCACCTCCACCTGTGGGGCCCAGTTCTTCACCACCAGTCCCCTATCTCTCGTCCGATCCAAGAACCCTTTTGGAAGTAACGAATCCAAACTCGATTCCGGCGATTCCGACGGCCGATTTCGCACCACCCACAAGAACCTCTGGCCGCTCCTCTCCAACCCCACCGCTATTTCCTTCAGTTGCTCTTTGGAGAACACGCCTAAGCTTCCGAAACAGAGAAAAACCACGCTTTGCCTTGGTTGCGAGTCCAGCCATTTGAAGCACTCTGAATGTAAATCTGTTTTCTGTCTAGTCATAATAAGCGGTCCAACGCAGTATATCGGAGGAGTAGAATGGTCGGGAACGCATAATCCTTCAGTTATGGCTTTGACTGCTCTAGATTCAAGCGATTCAAACGTGTTTACAATAATTCCGGTCGATCTCGAGACATGGATAGAAGATTCGAGAAAGTATTCGTAAGTCTTATCGTGACGGTCGAGGTACTGTTTCGCCATGTCCAGCGAAGGAATCGGCGGCACTCCGGGGACGCTGTGAAGAGCGTTGTTAAGATCTTTTAAGCTCTTTGGGAATATGGTTTTGTGAAGAGTTGGTAAGTAAAGGAAAATAGCTAAGGCGGCGGCGGCGGAAGTGAAGAAGACGTAAGAGGGGATGTTGAGATCGGCGGAGACAGTGAGAGTGCTTCCGCAGAAGAAGTCCACGAGGAAGGCGTGGATGGTGTGTGTTTGAGAGATGGAAACTAGGGCTTGAGATACGTTGGGTTTGTTGAGATGGAGGACTTCCATGATTCGGTTTTCGATGTGAGCCGAGGCGGTCAAAAGCTCGGGAGGGAGGGAGACGGGCGGGAGGTGGTGGAAGGTGATGGAAGGATTGGTGGCGGAGACGGCGGCGATGTAGGGAGCGGTGTCGCCGGCGTCATAAGGCGCTGTAGTCATGAGGATGTGGATGGAGAGCGAAGGTTTGGAAGTGAGAATGAGCTTTCCTAGCTCAACCATGGCGATAAGGTGACCGATGGCTGGTGTTGGGTAAAGAACTATTGACTCCATGTTTAGGTTTTTGTGGCTGAGTTCAAGGCACAGAATAAACTCGCTATATACATATATACATCCAAAAATGAGAGAAGTCGCTTTTCAAAAAAATAAAAAAAATAAAATAAAATAAAATAAAATAAAAATATATATATATATATATATATGAGAGAAGTCGTTGAAAAGTTGTGAAGTCGATTTAAGATTCTTTGCAACGGTGACCAACGAATTAATTAGTTCGGTGCATATTTATGGCTTGTTTACTTTATTTATTATTTTTAATTTAAGTTAAGATAAAATTTAATATTAAAATTTTTTATTATAATAAAAAAATTAAATATAATTATTTTTTAAAATTTTTTATCGTAATAAAATTTAAATTTTAAATTTAAATTCAATGATGTCTTATTTATTTGTTTATTTTATTAAGCTGCCACAGGATTGATTATTATTATAGAATTATTTGTGTACAATCAACGTGCGGAAGACTAGTATCAACGATTTTTGATTCGGTGGTTTTCACGTTTGTGAGGTCGAAATTCATTTTTAAAGAAAAAAAAAATAGACGTGCACAGCATTTCACTTAGAAGATGTTTAATAAAAGGATTCGTTTTCTGATTCGAATCATAATTCGTTGTTTGTTACAGTATTTTTTCTCATAAAAAGTACATGTAAATCAAAAATAATTCGAATCACATAATTTAAATTCTCTAACCAAACGTCTTCTAAATTTACTTATTGACTTTTCTTATAAATCTCACTTTCTAGTTAGAGTGTCAACATGGGTGGGCGTGGACCAGAGACGGCTAGAGTCTATTCTTTTTTAATTCGAGTAATTTTTTCTTTTATTGATGAAGTACGAAACAATAATTTGTTGGTAATAAGATATCGAATGAGAGTTAGATTTGTGTTTGTAGAGTTATGTACTGTTTGATTTTCATTCGGTACATTTTAGGAGATGGCATCTCTTTAAAAATCCCTGTCAAACACAGTCAAATGAGTCTTTCCGTCTAAGATCTCTTAATTTAGTGGCTTTAAAGTATTAAGGTAAACGGTTGAGGATTAAATACTGTCTTGTATTAAAAAAAAAAAAATTCTTTTTTTTTTCTTTCAATTATCTCTCTTTTTTTTTCCTCAATCCATGTACTCAAAGCAGGGTTTGGAGAAATTCCGGTCAATACATATCAAATTATCAATTAACTCACAGATGTAGCCTCAATAATTCTGCATTTTTGTTTTCTTAATTGTGCTATAGAATCTTCTCGATTTTAGGAGAATATATTTTTTCATATGTTGTTGTTATAGGAAAAAATTCCACGATCCACGTGGTCCACTAGATGATCACCACGCGGCATAGTTGGATGACTAATGACTGCGACAGCTGTGGACAAAGAATCCCACTATTCAATAGACGCCGACCGTAGACAATGATCACAATCTGAAAATAAAGCCCTATGGGCGATCGTATTGAGGAGTATATCGCAATACAAAGTCGACCGTATCATCATTTGAAGACGTAGACCGTTTCAAAGAACAGCCAAGCGCCGACCCTAACCACGTCAGTCAAGATGTGACAGCTGCTCAGAGATTTGATAGGTATTTAATGCAAGCAACGTTAGTGGTGAAGCCGGTGGGAAAAATCAGGCAAACTAGCCAAAATCTCAGTCATCAGAAGTCAGTGTTCTGAGAGTTGGTAAAACAATCTCAAAATATGATTAGAAGTTTGACAATTAGGATAATATGATATATAAAAATGGGGGCTGGACTCTCTCTCTCGTTTTGTAATATTTTCTTCTGGACTCTCTCTCTCTCACTAGTTTGTAATATTTTCCTCAAAATTTAGTGAAGCCCTCTGAATGTGGACGTAGCCTTTGAATTCCAAAGGTGAACCACTATATAATTTATGGTGTTGATCTTAATTCTTTTTAGTCACGTTATAATCACGTTTAATCTGCCCACAAACCACCACAATCTTATTATTAATCTATTGACGAATTTTTATCGTCAACAGTTGTTATATTCTAATATCTTTTTAAAATTTTCAAAAGGATATAGTTGTAGATATAGCCTACCGACTCCATTGAATCCTATCACCTGTCAATTCAAAAAACATAAAGTTATTAAAAATTGCATACAAAGTTGCCATAAAATTTTGCGATATCTAAGGCGGTATTACAGCCAGCTTAAGAATACAAATAAATATATATCAATCAACGTATTGACGTAGCCGCACCGACGCAGTCGTAACCCTCAGTAATTCCGCTTTTGTGTATTCTCGATTTTCCAGGAGATAAGTTCATGTAGTGTTGTCGTTTTCAAGTGTTGTCTCATGTCGTTTTAATTTTCCGTTGTTTCTCTGCTATTGCCTATTGTCTTTTTCCAAGTAATTGTCGTTTTTATGTTGATCTCGTTTTCGATAGCTTATCTCGGATGTTCTTGTTTATAGAATTCATGTCCTTTTTTACCTGACGCCTTTGCCTGTGTCTGCTTTAGATTCTTATAAAAATTCGTCTCATTTGGGTCCTTTGGGAAATCGAATAGGTCCCAGGGCATGCACTCTGGGATTTCCTATTTTGAAAACCATTGAGTGCGTTTGAAATGGTTTCAAAATAATTTTATTTTTTTATATAAAACTGAAAATGAAAATGTTATCATTTTTAAAAATACGTTTAGTAATTTTATTAAGAAATTATTTTCAATTTAAGAAAAAACTTAAACTCCATTTAGTTATATAATTTTCACCTATCTGCCCAGAAAAAAGGCATCTACCCACAGAAATGAAAAACGACTCAAATCGTTTTTATTTTTTAAATTTTACACTAAACTAAAAAATGAAATTATTTTCGGTTTTCTTACCTTTTTTCCTCCAAACACATTTTCCCCCTTAATCTCATTTTTTTGTCTTGAAAAACAAAAACAAAATTAGTTCCAAACACGCTGATTATCATTCAATTCTCTGACTCGAGTTTTAAATTCCAATTTGCTATAATAAAAACTCTCACAAAAAATTACATTTCAACTCGAATTGAAAACTCAAATCGGAAATAACTTTCTCCCTTACTTGAAAGGACTATAATTTTAATAAGAACACAAAACTAAAAGAGGTGACCTTTCACTCACCTCTCACTGAAAGGTAGCACATTTTTAATTTTCTCTAAGTTGCGCATTCTTCTTGCCGTTGGGCCATTTATTAGAATGTGTCGTCCTGTGACTTTCACTGTAGCGTTTGAATGAATAACTTTTTTCAAAGAAACAAAAAGAGAAGTTTAGTAGATAGTAGTGATTTCACAAATACAAGTGCAACCAACAGGATGCTCAGCTACTAAAAGAAAATACATGGAATCTACTTTCTTGTTCTTTTCTCCCAACAGCCTAATATTTTGCGATATCTGAGGCAGAATTTATAGGCAAACTTCACCCCCTGTAAAAAATGGATTCATAACACCGGCTTGGAATAAGGTATTTGACAGCTCATTGCCCAACTAAAGATTGCAACCATGATGAGAGAGAGTGCTGCCAGAAAGAAGTCAACACGTTAAGACATTTTTTGAATAAACCAGAAGCAAACTGAATAGTTGAAGACAAGATGGCAGATCTTTTGGACACAGATAAATTGGAAGAGAAGGAAAAAATATCCCCTTCAAAATCAAAAAGTGTCTCCACTGCTGCAAGGCCTGGATAATGGCATAAAATTTGAATACGATGTTGAACCTCATTCAATTTCTCGTTGTAAAAGGCAATTGGTCTATCTTCTTATTAGCTAAGCACTACTCCAATCCCTACTTGACACAAGGGCTCTTCGAATACCTTCAAGAAATATATCTATTTGTGTGTGTATGTATATATATATATATATATTTGATAATTCAAGGTGAAGTCTTTACCTTTGGGCTTCTAAGCAATGCTCCTTAAATATTGGTCCAGAAATGTGTTAAAAAGCTCACACCTAAAAACAACAATGATAATAATTACTACTATTATAAAATCAAAGAGGCTACATGAGTTTTTTTCGTGAGAATGACTAATAACCAAAAGACTGCCTTCTCCCAAATAAAGATCGTCTGAAATGGTTATATCTAACCCAAGTAACAAGACAGGAGTCAAAAATCTAACAAGCATACTAGATACCTAATATTGAGCAGACCTATTCATGGATAGGTGTGCCAATGTCCTACAAGCAAAAACATAAGCTTTCTTTCTCTCTTTTTTTTTTTTTTAAAAAAAAAAATTGAAAATATCATACTCCTTACAAATACAAAAAAGTGAGAAACCCAATGGTCTTTGCTGCCCCCCTTTTGAATAGTTGATTGAGCAGCACATTTGTGTGATACAAATTACAATGGAGAAACAAATCGAAAATACTGGCAACTCTTTGAAACCTCAAAGAAAATGGTACAAGGAGTCTATTTTGGTAACAAAATCCAAACACGTTAGTTACCAATGGGGTGGCTGGTAATGATGCAGTGGACAAAAATCGTCAACATAGATAGTCATTCACTATGGTCAAATCAAATCTATAAAAAGAATTAACAAGTTAGTTACCTAATTGGAGTCCCAGGAGAATAAAGGGGGTTTTTGACAACATAATCAACGTACAAGTTGTAAATGTGGTTCAAGGATTCCCTTAGGTCACCAGTCCTAGGATGAGTAACCAATATAATCTGCACATGATAATAGCACATAATGTATCATCAATTATGCAGTAGAATATAAACAAAGAGATTCAAACATATGTGGCAAGCCTCTATAAACTAAAGCAAGAGGATTATTTCACTAGAAACTTCTTTCCAAGGCACCCATTTCCATAGAGGACAACAATTTCGCTCAATTTTCTACACTAAAAGAAACAGAGGACCGAAGTGCCAATACTATCATATACATGAAAGGCTCTAAGACAGCAATATTACCATTGCAAACTGCTCATAATGAGAATTGAACATTTATTTTTCGATAAAAGATAAGTTTTTTACTTTGAGTTTGACCCAACAAATCAGATCAGATCGCACGGCCAGAAATTGACAGGCAGAAATAAGAAAATGCAACCTTCAAACCAGAAGGAGTTTCCATGAAAGTGAGCTTGTAGGTATTAGTACGGAAGCTGTGAAAGGAGCAACCTTGACCTGGCAATTGAGGAACCCCTAGATTCCCTCTATCCGCACTGAAACCACCAAAAAAATAGAAAATTTAATCCCAATAACATCAATAAAAAAAATAAAAAGAGAGACGAAATTGCATCAAAGAAATTGAGATCGCGAAGAAGAAGAAGAGGGTACGTGGTGGGGTCCATCTTGGCGGTCAAGGACTTGAGGGAGAAGAGCAAGCCGAACATGAGCTTGTGGTCTTGCTGGGGATTGAGGGTTCGAAGAGGACGATTCCATTCTCTGTAAAGTAGGCACACGCCGTTCCTGTTAAACACGTACATCATGTGCGCGTTGTTCCCAGACGCCGTCGGCACCGGCGGCGACGGGCTGATCTCTGAACCGCCGAAGAATTGCATTCTTCCCTAATTGCGATCACCGATTTCGATTCCTTCCAAATAATTTCCGAAAAATTGGTAAATAATGCCTCCAATTGAGTTGTACGATGTTGCGTTTCGTGATTAGAATCTGGATCTCGAAGGCTGGCTTAAAGAGAGAGAGAGAGCAGAGATTTTGCTGCTAGAGGAAAGGGACTAAGGAGGCAAGAATCCTCCATCTAGATGATACGCGGAGGACAAATGGCATACGACGTCGTATAGTTTGTGAAAGTGTGTTTGGTACGAGAATTTGTATCATGGTTCGCGGCTCGATGCAGTGTTTTCTCTCATAAAAAAATACATAAATTGAGAATGATTCTGAATCGTGATTTTAAATCTGTGAACTGAACATCCACTTAGTTCTCGTATGATAATGGAGAGCAAAAGAGATATCTGCATAAATGATCCAATTAAGAGTCCTCTCTAAAAGTTTCTATAATTTTTTTTGGATTATTATTACTAATACTTTTGAATTTTATAGTCATTTTCAGCTTGAACCTCACACTTTAAAAGCTCTCACTTTATTCTTTAAACTTTAAATTATTCTCACTTAACTCTTTTTATTGTAATTTTTATTAAAACATATAATAAAAGAGAGTAATACAGTCATGTGATATTTATGTCTGAATTTAAGTTGAAAACAAATAGAAAAAAAAATCACATAGTTACACTTAAACCCCTCTTTTTTTGCATTTGATTTTAATAAAAATTCTTACAAACGAGTTTAAATGAGATAAATTCGAAATTTAAGGGTAAAAGTGATAATTTTTAAAGTTTAAGGGGTAAAGTGAGGATAATTTCAAAGTTCATGAAGTACCAATGAGATTAATCCTTCTTTTTTCTTTTGACTAACATGTTTGTTTATTTCAATTTTTACCCCAGATTTATATTTTTGTTTTATGCTATAGTAGGTTATTAATGTTTCTATCACTGATTCACAGATTAATAAAATCAGATACACCAAGGGCTTATTTGGTTCGCTGATTCGAGTTTTTAATTCGAGTTTAGATGTGATTTTATGTGAGAGCTTTTTACTGTAGTAAAAAAATTAGATGTGACTGTTTCTGAGAGCTTTCTACGGTAACAAAATTCGAATTCTAAACTCAAATCGGTGAAATGAACGAGACTCAGAACTCTTAGCAAATCAGGAAAGCCATTGATTTGCCTCAAGCAAAAAAGACTCAAAATTATAGAAAGTAGAAACGTATTCCTGGGTTTAGCCTGCCTGTGCTCAAAACTGTACATGGTCTTGGTTCATTACCTCTATTTATTTGTTCTTTATCTCTTTCTTCCTTTGATTGAAAGAACAAACATTCTTCAAAATTCTGACTGAATTGTCGATCATTTCACACTCGTTTACCCCAAAAAGAGGGGGGGAAAAAAAGAAAAATGAACTTAGTTTTATCGACTTTAGGAAAACGAAATACCAACATGATTCACACCCTAATAGATCTACTTCAATATTTTTCTTCTTATTTTAGTTACCATTTGGTGGTTTAATTCATAGGACTAATCAATAGGCACTTTTTTAAGTCAGGGTAGCTTAAACAGCATCGCAGTGGATCATCTTTTAACTTGGAAAAACAATAATAATACCAATGTTTCGTGTACAGCATAAGAAATTTTTATGCTAAAGTTAATATGGTACAGTTTTGAGCAACTTAGATAATTAGACAACTGAAGGCGACGAAACACATATTCCAATTGAAAAAAGAAAAAGGAAAAGAAAAGGTCACTCAAGCACAAGGGTCACTAGTTTCTGAAGAACAAAAATACTAAGCAACGCTCCTCAGGCAAAATCGAATAAAACTAAAGTACAGCCAAATACAGAAAAATCTAGTATTCCCATTTCTTCAACTCCATGCCATCAGGAGGACTTCCCTCCACCTTCTTCGAACCGACTTCCTTCCAGTTTGTCGAAAGCACCGTTCCATTAGACTCCACCTGTATATCAAGATGAAAAGGACACTGTTAAAAACTTAAAAAAGTGATTAAAGGAATAAAAACCAATATCAAAGTTTTTATTATTATAGGACACATTTGAGTATCATTTTAAATCGCTAGATAGATATTAACGAACTACGAATAAAGACCAATGAGTCTTACAAAAGATTTGCTCATGGCTCTTCTTGTGTCCTCATCAGCATCCTGATATATATCCCTGAAGAATTTGTTCAAAGCTGCATCGCCATCCAGTTTCTCCTCTTTCTCCTGGAATCAGAACAGAGTAAGGGAAAAGAACAAAAAACAAAAAATAAAACAAGAAACCAAAAAAAAAAAAAAAAGCACTCAAATATGAAGAGAGTCCCCAGATCAAAATATTAATTGAAAATGTTAAGTGCAGACCTCCATTTTCACTTCGGCTCCAAACTTATCCCAGTCGACTATTTTTGGTTTTGAGGATGGGTAAGTTGGCCTTTGACATCCAGGAACTACAAATCCGGAGACAAGAACGAAACTCAGTAACAAGATTGAATAACAGCACAATAACAGCATCGATAAGCATAAATATGAGTAAAGATCCTTGAAACAAATTATGATCTACAGTAAAAATTCAAGACAATGTAAATGAAAGGTACCTACCTGAGGCAACAACCCTTTGTGGAACAGAACTCTCCTTTCTGAATTCAAGACCTGCCCAATGTGTGCTTTCAGCTTTTGCAAGGCGAATTTCAACTTTGGTGGATAAAACACTATATCTGCACTTATCTGGTATTATCTGTTCACAAACGGCCAAATAAAAAGATCATTTTCTGATCTGAAATAGATGATCCAAAGATTATGTGAGCCTTCAATACTACAGAAGACTAAACTAGCAAATGATTAAGGATAATACCCATTAGTCATGCTTGAGCTAATATATTTTGATAGTGCACTACCATATATCAAAGAAAGAAAAGAGTAAACATGAATTTAAGTTCCCAAGTTTACAACATAAGTTCCAGCTTCAATTAATATATTAAACCATGCATGATGCGTCTAATGATAGTTCCACCACGAAACGTCTCTCAACAACATGGGGTCATTACCTTCCCAAACAAGCGTTGCTGAAAATGATATACATCTTCACCAGGAACAGAAATGCTAACACTTAGCTGCACACAAGTAGTAAAAGTTACAGTCATTCAATCCTATAACTTGTTTCCAAATATCTAAACTACAAGGAAAACAACACGCATGAATACAGACAACACATTCATTCAGGGATGCATATCATACTATTTGTTCACCAAACTCGACTGCAACACTGTCGGCCGGTATGCCCTTAGCAAATATAGTCACTACCACTTCTTCTGGCTTCTGGTAGAATTCATGCCTATTTGTTCACAGAAAGAAAAGTGTTCTCAATTTCAAGGACTCTTTTCAAAACTACAAATATCTCATATACTCTCGTGTAAAATGAAAAAATAAAAATAATAAAATAATAATAATAATAATAAAAGGTGCAGGCACAACTCTACTGCTGGAAAAACTTTATAAAACAAATTGACATCAGCATCCAAGTTGACTACTCATTCAAATCAATCAAGGAAGCACGCAAAGTCACACACTTACCTGTATTTTGGTCTGGAAGATGTTGCTGTCACCTGTTTGGGAAGATCATTCACAGTCTCAACAGGCTGAACATCTTCTGTGGACACATTTGTTGTACTGGATGTTTCCAATGACTGCTTTTGTAGATCACCAGATTCCTCTGCATAGAAATGCGATATTATTAAATAACATAGAATGGCCATTAAAATATTTTTAATACCATGTTTTACCCTGCTATTTCCTCCCTTCCAAAGATGAGCTTCCATCACAATCATGAGAAATCTCAAACATCAAATTATGGAGAAACTTCACCAGCTCCACAGATTACTAAAAGGTGAAAGCTTGTAACAAGAAATTACCCACCTTTGATGCGCTCATCACATTCTTTAATCAAATTTGCAAATCTAGTGTCTCCTGGTTCCAAAGCTGCTCCTAATTCCAAGGCAGCTTTAGCAGTCTGATATTCTTCAAGTTTCATGCAGGCAGTGCTGTAACCAAAAGTCACAAGAATTCGCAAACATTATCAAGACCATAATACGAAACACAAAAATCAACATAATGGAAAATGACACACAATCAAAGTACATGAATCGTGGAAGTAAATAGTGGACTCATGCAGAAGAGAAGGGGGCAGGGGGACCGTGTTTAATCTGGACATGTATTGTACGAAAGAAGCTACAACCCATAAACTTAAAAGAATATTTCCACATTGATTGAGATCCAAGCATAGAAAAGTTAAGAATCATCTTTTAAGACTCAATTTATAAACCTTAAGGATGTTAGCCACATCATTTACGAAATAGGAGGGACTGTCACGCATTCCTTCAAATTTGAAAAATAAAAAATAAAAAATAATAGAAGGATTGCGGAGATTCAAACCCCTTACATAGAAAACATATGAAACCAACATATGTAGATTATAGATAACCAGAAATTGGTGAAACAAGTAACAAAAGTTGACAAGCAAGTGCACACTCAAAATATTACGCTTTGGTTGCAACATATGTTACCCTTTTCTCAAGTATGCTTTCGAATTTGATGGGTCCAACTCAATCGCCTTGTTTGCATCTGCACCAGCCTCTGCACAGAGAATTTCACAACAGCAACAAGCAACAATATTTTGAATTCAAAAGATAACAGAAAAAAAAAAAACACACACACACACACACACACACAACATCAACGCACTAAACAACATTCCTAAATCATGTATACTTAATCTCACTGAACTCAATATTAACACGAAAGGCAAAACGCGCGAATATGAAAATAAAGAAAGAATATAAGAAAGAAGCATCAAATCTACACAAAATGCACACCAATTTTCACTGAGGAAAAATAAATGAATTATTCTTCAGCAACATAAATGAAATATCACTGGTGACATACTAGAGATACAGCTTTACCGATTACTAATCTACAAAATCAAATTCTACTACTAGGGAGCTCTAAGATATAGCCTTGTACAGTAGACTTAGCAAGTATTTCACTCATTAGAAAACAAAATTAACAAAAAAGAAAAAAAGAAAAATTGCTAATCTAAATTCGACACCATGAAAGTTCACAGTTTCACACACAAGCTAAGAAAAAACAAATTCACCGGTGAAATTGTTGGATTTGATGTTGGCCTGGGCACGGTCGACGTAAAGGTCGGGGTTTTTAGGGCTGATATTGATCGCCTCCGTGTAGAGGCTGCCAGCGAGCTCGAAGTGATCGTCGATGAAAGCCTCTCTGGCCTTCTTCTCGAGATCGGACGCCATATCCGCCGGAGATGTAGAAAGAGAACGAGAAGCAGAGAAAATCGAAGGGTCTGGAAGAGAGAAAGCTGGGAAGGAAAAGACTCGGAGTTGTAAAACTTATTACGACTGAAAAAGAAGGAAAATTGACTTTGAGCTGGCAATAGCGATAACAATCCCTTGTCCACATAAGAGAGAATTGTTTATTTATTCATAACTTGGTACTCAAAAAGTATTTCCTAAATCTAATCTGATCAAAATTTTGATAGCAATAGACAATTTCCTCAATAAGAGAAACGAAACTTTAAAAAAGTAGAAAAAAAAATTGAAATTTTTCTTTTTAAAAAGATAATCAAACTAAAAAATAAGTATATCAATTTAAAGAATTATTTAAGATAATTTGTATTAATTTCAGTTTATCTTTTTCTTGACCACTAAAAAGAGAAACTTAAAGTTTAATAGGAAATTTCCTCAATTAAAAAAAACACCTTTTAAAAAGGTAAGAAATTAAAATTTAATCAAAAAACAAAAAGTTAAAACTAAGAAAAATAAGTAATATCAATATAAAGAATTATTATAAGCATATTTTTTTATTTATTTCCAATAAATAGATTAAATAGAAATAAAGTGTGGTATAATTCGGAGGTATTTTGTTACAAGACTTATAATTTATAGGCATCGTTCACTTCGTAGATTCGAGTTTTTAATTCGAATTTAGATGTGACATTTTTTGAGAATTTTTTACTATAAAAACTTAAAACTGAAAACTCAAATCGGTGAAATCAACGAGGCCATAATTTGCTTAAACATAAAACAGATGCAACATTCTCTTTTTCAAGAATCTGATTGTTAATAATTCAAGGAGATTCTTAGAACACTATACAGATCTGTAATAATATATATATATATATATATATATATATATTATATATATTCCTTTTCAACTGTGATTGCACAAGAGAAACTCCAACATTTAGCAAAGGTTGAATTTTCTTCATAGTACTATAATATAGTTGAAACGTAGTGCTGATTTTAATTTTCTTTTTTGTCACAGATAGCTAAATAATTATCAACTGTTATTATATTGCATACTCTAATATTTTTGTAGTAATTATAATAATGATTTGTAATTACTAATGTGTCAATAAAATAAACTTTGGTATCATATTTTTACTTCGGGGAAATTAAAAATTTATGAATTTTTTTTCTGATATTGGCCAAAAAAAAAAAAATGACTCACTGCCAAATAATTACGACAATATGAAAAAGGAAACATCCGTGATTATTCTACAAAGAAATCAATTATTTTGACCACGCCCGATGTTTTTTCATTATAGTTCTTTTTCCTTCCTCTTGCTGCGAGGTTGCAGTGCAAGTACACCGAAGTCACTAAAAAAGTTTAAGGTCTCATTAGCTTTATAAATTTAAATTTTTAATTTAAATTAATATGTGATATTTTTTTGAGAGACTTGAGTCTTTAATTTGAGTTAAGATATGATATTTTCTGAAAATTTTTAACTATAACAGAAAAAATTAAATGTGATATTTTTTTAAAATTTTTAATTATAAAAATTTAAAATTGAAAATTCGAATCGGTGAAATAAGCAGAGACCTTAGTCTGTTCACTTCACTGATTTGAGAGTTTGTAATTTGAGTTAATATGAGATTTTGTGTGAGCTTTTTACTGTAGTAAAAAAGTTAAATGTGACTGTTTTTGAGAGTTTTTTACTGTAACAAAACTCGAATTGGTGAAATGAACAGGGCCTACCCAGGATACGCAAACCATTATCAATTGGTCCTGTTTTGTGCCTAGTATTAGTAATTAGTATAATAATGAGAAAAATTTTGGAATGTAACGATAGTAATTTTTGGTGCAGGCATTACTTCAACATGACATATTGAAATCTCTCCACACCTAACCAAAGCATAATTTGACGTCATTTGAACATTAAAAAAATAAGTTTCAGTTGTTATGTCACTAGCAAATGTTTCTACCAAGTTCTTTATCAGAAATGAAGCACACCGTTTTGAAGACATATGCTTGCGAGTTCTTTCCTCATGCAACTCAAAGTCCTTGGAAGAAGGTCTCTGTGTACACAGCCCAATTATCAAACTGGGTCTTAACTGTAACTTGTTTTTAAGTAACAATCTTTTGACATTATATGCTAAATGCTATGGAGCTGAATATGCGCGCCACTTGTTCGGTGAAATGCCTCATAGAGATGTTGTGTCGTGGACTGGATTGCTGTCTGCTTATACCAGGGATGGGAAGCATGGTGAAGCCCTTGAATTGTTCAATTCAATGGTAACTTCTGGGGAGAGCCCGAATGAGTTTACGTTCTCGAGTGTCTTGCGATCGTGTTCTGCTATGGGCGAATTCGACGAGGGAACTCGCGTGCACGCCTATGTGATAAAACTCGGGCTCAAGTGTAACACATTTTTGCTTAGCTCTTTGATTGATTTTTATGCAAAGTGTGGCTGCAGCGAGGAGGCTCATGGCATGTTCAGATATATGGACAGTGGTGATACTATATCTTGGACAACTATGATATCTTCATTAGTCCAGGCTCAAAAATGGAGTCTGGCTTTAGAGCATTATAATGATATGATCTGTTCTCGTGTTACTCCAAACGAGTTCACTTTCGTGAAGCTTTTGGCGGCATCCTATCATCTTGATTTGAATTATGGGAGACTACTACATGCCCATTTGATAATGCTTGGAATTAGGTTTAGTTTGGTCCTGAAGACAGCTCTTGTGGAGATGTATTCAAGTTGCAAAAGGATGGAAGATGCTGTTAAGGTCTTGCATCAGACGAGCGAGTATGATGTAACGTTATGGACCACTGTTGTTTCTGGTTTCACCCGAAACATTAAAGTCAAGGAGGCTGTAGCTGCAATGCGCAAGATGGAGATCTTTGGGTTTGTGCCAAATAGTTTCACGTATTCTAACATACTGACGGCTTGCTCAGCAGTTTCTGCACTGGAATTGGGAAAGCAGATCCATTCGCGAGTTATTATGACTGGTCTGGAGGCTGATGTTTGTGTTGGAAATGCACTTGTTGATATGTATATGAAATGTTCCCACCTTGTAGAGGATGGTTTGAGAGCCTTTTGGGGGATAACCTCGCAGAATGTCATCTCGTGGACTTCTTTGATTGCTGGTTTTGCTCAGCATGGTTTTGAACAAGATTCTTTCCGGTCTTTTCTGCATATGCAAGCAGCAGGGGTGCAACCAAATTCGTTTACCCTATCTTCCGTCCTTAGAGCTTGCAGTACAAATAAATCACATAGTCAAACGTTGAAGCTCCACGGATATATAATAAAAGCTAAAGCATATTCTGATATAGTTGTTGGGAATGCTCTTGTAGATGCTTATGCTGCACTAGGATTGCTGGATGATTCATGGCGTGTTATAAGCACGATGAGGCATAGAGATACCATCACCTACACAAGTTTAGCCACACGAATGAATAAGTTGGGCCGTCATGAAATGGCACTGGATGTCATCAATCGCATGTATAGAGACGGCGTTAAGATGGACAGATTTAGCCTGGCAAGTTTTTTATCTGTGTCAGCTGCCTTAGCAACAATGGAAGCTGGTAAGCAACTTCATTGTTATGCGATTAAATCCGGTTTTGGGGGCTGCACTTCAGTTTCTAATGCCTTAGTTGACTTGTACTGGAAGTGTGGTTATGGAAATGATGCTTACAAGGCTTTTGCGGAAATATCTGACCCTGACGTTGTATCATGGAATGGGCTAATATCTGGATTGGCATCAAATGGTTATATCTCCGGTGCTCTTTCTGCCTTCGATGACATGAGGTTAGCAGGACTCAAACCCGATTCTGTTTCTTTCCTATCAGTGCTTTTTGCTTGCAGCCGTGGTAATTTGGTTAATTTGGGTATCGAGTATTTCCATTCAATGAAAAGCATGCATAATATGACCCCGGAAATCGATCACTATATTTGTTTAGTAGATCTACTTGGCCGAGCTGGCTTGTTTGAAGATGCCATGGAAGTGATTGACAGCATGCCCTTTAAGCCAGATACTTTAGTATATAAGACATTATTGGGTGCTTGCAAACTCCACAGAAACATACCTCTTGGGGAAGATATGGCAAGACGAGGTCTTGAACTTGACCCATCCGATCCGACTTTCTATTCGCTACTTGCCAACTTGTTTGACGATTCTGGCCGGTCCGACTTAGGCAGGAAGACCCGCGAGCTGATGAAAGACAGAGGAGTAAGAAAGAATCTTGGCCAGAGCTGGATAGAGGTTAGGAACAAAGTTCATATCTTCAATGCAGGAGATAGGTCACATCCACAGATAAACGAGATCCATGACAAAATAGTATCACTCGCAACCGAGTTAAGAAAACGAGGATATTCGTCGTATGGAGATACGAAAGGTTCTTTCTATCACAGTGAGAAGTTAGCTTTTGCATTTGGTCTTCTTAATACACCCTCAAAGGCCGCTGTACGGATAAGCAAGAACATGCTTATTTGCGGCGAGTGTCATGACTTCATAATGCAGGTGACCCGATATATTGACCAAGTGGTAATTGTTAGAGAGAGGAACCGAATCCATGCCTTCAAGAAGGGGGAATGCTCGTGCAGAGGCTGCTGATAAATTTCACAGTCATTCTCTCTCTCTTGATATCGGCCAACGTGAGCATTCTAGGATTCGATGTTTCACCGTTGCTGTATTCTTTGCCTGAACTAGCTTGCTTGTTATATTCATTTCTTATGTTGCTTCTTCATTGAAGTTGGCCACTAAATTCCGGAGTACGAGATTTTGGTAAAGCCTTTAGTATGGTGTAAGATATGGGCACAACGAGGATGCTAAGTATCAGAAAATGGACGTCAGGAATTACGATACAAATGTGAATTAGTATTTCTACCAAAACAAAAAACAAAAAACAAAACAAAAACAAAAACAAAACAATCAAACAAAAGCTGCTGTGATTAGCCAAAAAAACAAAAACAACAGCTGTTGTAACTTTGTAAAGTCTAATTGCAAGTAATACGGCTATAAAAACACCACCATCTCCGGTTCTTTTTTCTGTTAATTATGACTAGTCCTTGTTCAACTATGTATGATAATATATATATATATATATATATATATATATATCCCTGGCTCCCCATTAATTAAGAAGATAATGAACATTACCTGTTTTGCATCAAGCTATTTGAACAACCAACAACTCTACGCATTTCATTAAACCTCGTTTATAAAGTAATAATTACTCTTTACATCCAAAATATGAAATCAAGATCCAAAAGAACCCTTTGTCCTGCCTGCTTACCGCAACGGAAAAGATGCTAAAGATAGACAAATCACGCATAGCATTACAGTTTTGAATGCAAATGCAAGGGCAGAGATCAATTCAAAAGGCAAAAGTTGTTGTAAGGCCGCCAGTCAAGTATATTCTTAAGATTTTATTAAAAACGCAAACCTCTAACGCCACAATTTAAACTCTGTTTAATATAGCAAACATCTGAGGAAAAGGGAACAAAGACAGGACATTGACGAAGTCCTCGAACACATGCTGGCATAACTTTACTTCGATGGTGACTCCTTAGAGGTGCCTGACGGTGGTGGATCCCTTTTTGAGGACTCTTGAAGTCTCTCTAGCGTCTTGTAAAAGGATTCAGGAATTGGAGGCGGTATATGACGAGGAATGTGCCCGGGAACTGGAGCATCGTTCTCAATCACCTCACACTCGTAGTCACTTGGAATATCCCATGGTTGCCACTCTGCAAAGCAAAAAAGTTACAAACACAGTCCACATCTTTGTGCGTATTGATTGAAGAAAGATTCGAAATTTAAAGAACAATTGTGAACTTCACCAAATATAAATGCATTTTAATGCAACATCGCTCTAAATTTCTTCAGACTAATTGTCACAAAGTAATTGTCATTATGTGAAGAAAACAAAACACATTAACAGAATTTCCATTTCAGTGGATCAAGCAATCCAGTTCTCCAATATGTAAATTCTCAAGCCTTTACAATAAGCAAAACTTCACAAGGCTTGGAAATCATATTCCTCCTTTTTCCATCGTTAAAATCCTTCATACTTCTTCAGAGAATCCGAGAAAAAGTTTCCTTTTCCATTTCTGTTTCCTCTTTCACGAAAAACCAAACGAAGATGTAGAAGTCAATAAATTAAAAAACCTATTTGAAGTGATTTTGACTAATTATCGAGCATCATCGAACAAACAACCCCAATTTTCATTTGCATTTGAATTATTCAAGTGTTTGGCTTACCACTAGAAAGAATAAAAGAATCCAAACCGTTTCCCTTTCAATTCCTGGCTTCTATCAAACTTCAAACGATGGACATGTATCATTAACGAAGTCAAAACACAAATATTGAGACTTCCATGATCAGTCACATATTCAACAAATTTTTCGAACAGCAACCAAACAAAGATCAAACGAACAACATGATTGACAAAAAATATCACATTCCTAAAGTTCCAAAAAAAAAAAAAGAGTAAAAATATTTGAAATGTAGCATTAACGCAGACAAAACACAAATATCGAGATTTTCATGATCAATCACATTTTGAATCCATCTTTCCGACAGCAAAGAAATCACATTCCTACAATTCGAAAAAAAAAAAAAGGTAAATACGAACCGATCATTTTGCTGATGAGGAGGAGCTCGTCGCTGGCCTCCTCGATGAGCTCCTCGACCTGGCCGCAGGCGAGGCGCTTCTCGATGACTTCCCAGTCGTTTTCTTCCTGACAAATCTTGAGACGGTGGTGCGTGAAATGCTCCACCGCCTTCCGGTAGCCCTCGTCCTCAGGGATGGCCTGGACCTCCTTTAGGGTTTTGTTGTAGAGGTCGATCAGGATCTCCCTCGCGTTTGGGACCACCGCCAGCCCCACGATCCCCGTCGACTGCTTCACCTTGGCCAATAACGGCCGTCCGATCGCTCGGAGGAACATCTCTCTCTCTCTCTCTCTGTGGATCTTGGATTTACTCTCACGGCCACCGCACTCGCCGAAACTTTGTAAACAGAGAGGTTTACTCAGAAATTCGGAGAAAAGCGTGTTGGGATTTGGGGTTTCTGTCCGGTGAGATCGGTACTATTAGTCCGGTCACTTCAACTCCAACTATGCCACGTCACTGTAGGCCCACATATAAAAGGGCTTGCTGCCACGTCATGAATCCAAGAATGTTAGGCCCGTTCCTAAAAGGGATGAAGGCCCATTGTAGTAGAATAACAAATTCTAAAATATTTTAAGAATAACAGAATTGTATAGTTATTCTAATGATCTTAATGCTACAAAATTAAATAGTAATTATTATAATGACTTTTAACTTTTGTTATTTATATGTAGTATTTATAAATGATATTCTAAATTCTTTTGTTATGTTTCAACATAACGTGTATGCTTATGTTTTATGTCTCACAGTCACTCACTCCTAGAATTAACATGTTACAATATATGCAAATCAACAAATCTTCTGTGTCGTCTTTTATTTCATGAGATAAAATCATAAAATTGTATTTTGTTTTTTAGAGGAAAGAAGAGTTATACTTTTTTAAAGTGCATGAGTTTAAATCTTTACACTTTATTGTTAATTAATAAAAATATATTAATCAAGAGTAAGAAATAAAATTAGGACCCATCCACTGGATACAATCAATTATCGACTCCACAAGATAACATAGTGGATCAGGGTAGTAATCTACTAGATTTCCGACGTTGGAGACGACCGGTGATTTGTGATGATTTTGGGAAATAATTTAATAGATCACTAGTGATAATCTACCAATTTACTCTTTACATTATTCAACCAAAAAAAAAAAAAACGCTTAACATCCAATAATATAAAGTCTAGATAAAAAAGAACACTTTGACCTGCCCTCTTACCGCAGTTGGAAAAGATGCTAAAGCAACCAAAATCGGCATATCATTACAGTTTTGGATAAAAATGCAAGGGCTGAAATCAGTCCAAAAGCAAAAGTTGTTGTAAGGGCGCCAGTCAAGTATAAGGGGATGTTTGGTTGGAGGATTCAAATTATAATTTGAATTATAATTCATGATTTGTTATAGTATTTTCTCTTATAAAAAATACACATAACTCAAAAATAATTCTAATCACATGATTCTAATCTATAAACTAAACATCTCCTAAATTTAAGATGCGCTCTGGCGTAACTTTACTTCTACAGTGACTCCTTGGAGGTGAGTGGCGGTGGTGGATGCCTTTTTGAGGAGTCTTGAATTGCCTCTAGCGTTCTGGTGACGAAATCAGGAAGCTGAGGTGGTATAGAAACATCAATCGTAACCCTGATAGTCTGTTTAGTTTACTGATTTAAATTTATAATTTAAGTTAAGATGTGATTTTATATGAGAGTTTTTTACTGTAATAAAAAAATTAAAATCTCGTTCATTTCACTGATTTAAGTTTAGAATTCAAATTTTATTACAGTAAAAAATTCTTAGAAATAGTCACATCTAACCTTTTTTTACAGTAAAAAGCTCTCACATAAAATCACATATCAATTCGAATTAAAAACTCGAGTTAACGAACTAAACGGACTCTAAATGTGATTATTTTTTAAAAATTTTTACGATAATAAAATTTAAATTTTAAACTCAAATCGATTAAATAAATAGAATTTTAATACCATTATAAAAAGGCCACACGTGCCACACGTCATCGTCACTCTTGATGTCACTACAAAAAGGAAACACATCAACGTCACTCTTGTTGAAGTCCCATGGTCGCGACGCTGCAAAGCAAAAAAAAGTTACAAACACAGTCCATATAATTTTGCGTATTGATTGAACAAAGAAATGGAAACTTTACTGTACTGAACTAATTTACAGAAGAATTGTGAACTTCACCAAATAAATGTAAGCGAATTTTAATGCAATGACGCTCTATCTGTCTTCAGAACAATCAGAACAACTATTAAGATACATGGACTTGAGATAACTAGCACTCCGTAGAACTTTTGGCACAAATTTACCATTAAATATTATTTTGAGATTTGTCTCGTAACCGTGATTATGTAAAGAAAACAAAATAGGTTGACTAATAAAGTTCTGTTTATTTCACTGATTTGAGTTTAAAATTTAAATTTTATTACAATAAAAAATTCTTAAAAACAGTCACATCTAACTTTTTTGTTACAGTAAAAAATTCTCACATAAAGTCACATCTCAATTCAAATTAAAAACTCAAATTAGCGAACTAAACAAGTCTTAAAATTTCCATTTCAATGAATCAGGCAAAGTGTTAAAAGGCATGGAAATCACATATTTCTCCATTTTTTTCCCCACAATTCCTAATTCTTCATACTTCTTCAAAAAATTTGAAAAAAGCTTCCTTTTCTTATTTCGATTTCGGCTTCTTACTCCAAAAAGAACAAAGATGTAGAAATAAAACTCAATAAATTAAAACAACTATATGAACATGTTACACTAGCTAATAATCAAGCATCCTCATTTCCCATATTTGAGAAATCTTCAAAGAAACAAGCCCACATTTTCTTTCATCACACTTGAAATTGCTAATGTGTTTGGCTCACCACTAGAAAGAAGAAAAGAACCAAAAACTTCTCCCTTTCAATTCTTAGATTATGGGCCAGTTGAAGATTATTGTGCTTTTAACATGTGTTTTTAGTAAAAACACTATTTTTACTTAAAGTAAAAATAAAAGTAAATTTTAAAAATTACACATTTAAACTCCTTAAAATAACTTAAAAAGTGTATTAATTTTATGTGTAAAATATTTATGTATACTTTTACAAAATACTATAATTACATTATTTATTGTGTAAAATGCTTTTAAAATTTTTTAAAACAATTCTAAACACACCGTCAAACTTCAAATGAAAGAAATGTAGCATTAACGTAGTCAAACCAAAAAAAAATAGAGACTTTCATGATCAACATTCAGCCACATCTTGAATCAAATTTTTGAACAATAATTGAACAAAGAGTCTGTTTAGTTCACTAATTCGAGTTGAGGTGTAATTTTATATGAGAATTTTTTATTGTAATAAAAATAGTATGTTTAGTTCACTGATTCGAGTTGAGGTGTAATTTTATATGAGAATTTTTTATTGTAATAAAAAAATTAAATGTGATTAATTTTAAGAGTTTTTTTTACTCTAATAAAACTTAAATCGGTTAACGGACCAAGAGATCAAACAAAATGATATAACATTTCAAAAATTTGAAAAAAAAAAAGAAAGAGGGTTTTTACGGACAGATGAATTTGCTGGTGAGGAGAAACTTGTCGCGAGCCTCCTCGATGAGCTCCTCGACCTGGCCACAGGCGATGCGCTTCTCGACGACCTCCCAATTCTCTTCTTCCTGGCAAACCTTGAGACGGCGGCGAGTGACATCCTCCACCACTTTGCGATAGATCTCGTCCTCAGGGATGGCCTGGACCTCCTTTAGGGCTTTGTTGTAAAGATCGATTAGGACCCTTCTCGCGCCCCACGATCCCCGTCAAATGCTTCACCTTAGCCAATAACATTCGTTCGATCGCTCGGAGGAACATCTCTCTCTCTCTGGATTTTGGATATACTCTCACGGCCACCACACTTGCCATAACTTTGTAGAGAGGAGGGTCAGAAATTCAGAGAAAGTGCGTTGTTGTTGGGGTTTCTGTCCGGTGAGATCGATACTGTAGTACTGTTGGCCCGGTCACTTCCTGTCTGAGTTCTCCACGTCATTATAGGCCCATATAAAAGGGCTTATCTGACACGTCGTGAACCTAAAAATATTAGGCCAATTGTGCTAGAAAAAAAGAAAGTCATAAGATGAAAAAAGAAGGAAAATTTTAAAAATAATCTTGAAATGGAGCCTTTTATTTCTATCTCTAAATATTAATTCATATATTTTTATATTTTAGACTAAAATTTATTAAGTGATAGAGTTCTTTAAAAAATAAGTACTTTTAGTAAATTAAGTATTTAAAGAGGTAGTATCTGTAATTTTTTCAAAAAAGAATACTCATTCCTTAATTAGGTATATGTCTATTATGTAATAGATGAAAAAAAGAATGTCTCATAAGTTGTATTATTTACACATAAGTCTATAAAATAATATGTAATGACATTTCTATCATTTATTAATTATTTTAAAGTTAGTTATATAAATTTATAACCACCCACATAAAAAAAAGGTGTATTTAGAATGAATTATCTCAATAACTATAAAATAGATAGATATATAATATTATTTAATTAATAACATATTCTAAACACGTAAAAACTTCTTGGTGAAAATTACACACAGAGAGAATATTACTAAACTTATTTTAAGAGTGCACGAGTCAAAAGAGTATTAATAAATAATAAATAGTAAAATCTAGATTCATGCATCTAAAAATGTATTTACCTCCATTCCCCATTACATAATTAGTGAAAACTTTAGTCACATAATAGTTATTTTAATGCTATAAAATTACATAGTAAATATTATAAGAATTTTAATTTTTGTTATTTATAAAATACTAGCTATATTTCAAAATAACTAGTAAGATTATATTATGTCTCGCCCACCCCTAGAAGTAATATGGTACAATACGTGTCAATTAAATTTTGTAATAGTTCTGCAAACGAAAGAAAACTTAGGAGTTGTTAATTTACATTTTTTGAGTTGGTGTGATTTGAGTTTAATTTGAATATGATTTGAGTTGAGACTCTAATTTGAGTTTGTATTTGGATGTGCACATTTTGAGTTATATTTTGAATTGAGAATCTATTTGAGTTTGTGTTTGGGTGGGTCAAAACTTGAATTTATATTTAGATAGTATTTTAATAAAAACTCAATGGTGATGGAAAATTTTAATAGGGTATATGGGTGGGGTTTTATTCGTCTCTTCATTGTGAACGCATAAAAAAATATCTAAATCAGAATTAAAACGAAAAAGTTATGGCGTCTTTAAGAATATAAAAAATATTATTTATTAACTTTAATTTGAGTTTATGAACTTAAGTTGAAGGGAGAACTTGAACTCAGATTTTAGCTCCAAGTTCAAGTTAAAATTCAAGTTCAAACTCAAATTTTATAAAAGAACTTGATTTGAATAAAATTGTAACTTGAGTTTAAACTTTTTTTCAATTTGAATGTAAATAAATAAGGGGCTGTTCTTTTAGAGTGTAATTTGAGTGTAGTTTTTTAGTTGAATTTGAGTTATAACTTGAGTTGAAGTTGTAACTTGAATAAAGTTGAGTAAAGTCGAATAAAATTAAAACTTAAAATAACGTGAATTTGAATAAAATTAAAACTCAAGTTGTATTTTTTTAAATTTTTTAGACAAAAAAACATGCCCTAAGTCTTTAATTTTATGAGTTCCGATGGCATGACTGTTGGCGTCTATGACGTCTTCTCTGCCATCTTTTCTTTCACATGATTTGATGAGAAAAAATTGTAGTTTTTTTCAATTCCAATTATTTTTCAAATATTCTTTGATCAATTGTTTTCCGGTTATGTATCTTAGATCAATAATCAATTCCACGAGATAATGTAGTGGATCAGGATAGTAATCTACTAGATTACGCTTGCAACTTGCGCCGATGATCGACGTTGGAGACCACTGGTGATATATGCTGATTTCGGGGATTAATTTGATAGATTACTAGTGATAATCCACCAATTTAATCTGTCCGTATCGGCAACTACTGGTAATATACTAATATCTATTGAAATAAGAGACATAATCTCGCAGATTACACTTGTAGAGCACTTTGACAACTAGCAGGAACAATCCAGACAAAATTAGCAATTTCAATAAAACCAATCGTGCAAAATATGTCTCGTTTTCTTAGTTGAAATCATTAATCATTGATATAGTTGAAACCAATCAGTCTTGTTCTTTCACAACACAAATTCTATTATTATAGTCTTACAAAAATTCAAACTTAACTTTTTTATTATGATATTTTTCTCTCACATATATACAATTCTAAAAAAAAACATATAAAACCCAAATAGCATATAACGTTATTCTTTAGCTATAAAAAAGACGTTTTTATTTAGTTTCAAATAGGCATATATGAGTCCGTTTAATTTGTTGATTCAAAATTTTAATTCGAATTGATATGTAATTTTATGTGAGAGTTTTTTATTATAATAAAAAAATTAAATGTAATTATTTTTGAGAGTTTTTTACTGTAATAAAACTCAAACTTTAAACTTGAATCAATAAAAAAAAAAAAAAAAAAGGAGACCAACGTATTTCACAGATAACTACCATAATTTGGCCTTGAGAAGTATTTGATTCACACTCGAAACTTGGAAGATCAAAAGAAGATGGATAAAGCTAGTGTCCGTATGTAAAGCTGCGCTGCTGCTGTCCACATTGCCCAACTTGCATTCCTGAACTGAGCAACAACAGTTTCCTTTATACACTGTAAAGAAAAAAAAAAAACTATTTTCTCGTACTATTCATTATTAAAACTTTATTTATGATTTTCTTGTGCAATTTTATGTGTCTTTTTTTTATTTAATTTTTTTCTCTTTCTCTCTGACACTTTCATATGGATGGTTGTATTAGACTGAGCTATGTCATTAATCATTGAGGGAACTATCTCCAATTGAGACTAAAGTGCACTTCTTTTTTTCTTTTGATAAACGAATTTTGCCTTTTGTAAAGTCCAGTGTTATAATCCTAGCATAGCCCAAGCATGCACAAATAAAATCAACCGTATAACGTTTTTTTTTTTTTTTTTTTCTTTACGTTATATGGCTAATTGAGGATATGAACCTTTGCACGTATTAGATTTTTCGTGTCGTATGATGTGATAATTTTTTAATTACAAACTAGAGATTGAGCTCATAAATCCTCTTATTTTTGTCATTTTTTGTGTCTCTCAATAAGATCGTGTCATATTAATAAACTATCATGATCTCTCATTGTGCAATTTTATGTGTCTTTTTTTTATTTAATTTTTTTCTCTTTCTCTCTGACACTTTCATATGGATGGTTGTATTAGACTGAGCTATGTCATTAATCATTGAGGGAACTATCTCCAATTGAGACTAAAGTGCACTTCTTTTTTTCTTTTGATAAACGAATTTTGCCTTTTGTAAAGTCCAGTGTTATAATCCTAGCATAGCCCAAGCATGCACAAATAAAATCAACCGTATAACGTTTTTTTTTTTTTTTTTTTTCTTTACGTTATATGGCTAATTGAGGATATGAACCTTTGCACGTATTAGATTTTTCGTGTCGTATGATGTGATAATTTTTTAATTACAAACTAGAGATTGAGCTCATAAATCCTCTTATTTTTGTCATTTTTTGTGTCTCTCAATAAGATCGTGTCATATTAATAAACTATCATGATCTCTCAATTGATGTGATATGAAATTTCAATTGACTAATATTATATTATTAGAAGAGCATAAAAAGGGGCATGAGAGTTAATTCCACAAACTAATATCCAGTGTAATTGTTTAGAGATTAAATGTCATATCAATTGGTGTGAGGATGTTTGGTAGAGGGATTCGTTCCCTGATTCGAATCATAATTCGTGATTCACTATAGTATTTTCTCTCATAAAAAATTTACGTAAATCAAAAATAATTCGAATCACATGATTTGAATCCTCCAACCTAACGTTCGGCTCAATATTACTCATTTTGTGTAAAGCTTTTTTTTTAGAAAATATTTTTCTTTAGAGTAATGTATTAAATGAGCATTAGTAAATGCCGTGAGGAGATAATGATTGGATATCAATGACATTCATCGATTTCGATTAGACTACGGCCAATCAGTTATAATAATTTTTTGAAATAGAAAATTAATTTAAAACATTTTCACTCATTTTTTTAAATATCTTTCAAAACACGTATTAAAAACACGCGTCAAAGTGTATAATTGATGAGAAAGAAAACGAAAATAAAATAATAAAATGGAAATAAATTTCATCAAAATCTTGAGAGTTTTATGACTTCTATACTAGTTGTAAAAGAGATAGAATCAATTTTGTAAGATTCTGGAGAAATCACCAAGAAATTGCAGAATCAACCAAACCTGGTATGTAGAGAAATTCATTTTTTTCTCTTATGAATCATTCTCATTTAATTTCAACGTGTTCATAGTATTCTCCAAATCATACGGTTTTTTCAATTAAGCCTTTTTCTAATGTCATGATTTCTCGCTTTCAATAGAATTCCAGTCATTCGTTTTCAATGGGATTTTTGCACATCTTAGTCAACACACGAACCAATCGAATTAAGGCAAGAGTATTTCTTTCCTCATGAGATGTGAAAAATAAAAATAAAAGTAAAAAATAAATTTTTTTCTGTTCGCTAATTATGAGTTTTCCAAGTAGGGAACACTGATTTTACCATGTATATGAGTACTAATGTTCTTTTTTTCCCCGACTGTTATTTGCTAATTGATAATCAATTGATAGGTCCATATATAGTTTTTCTACCCAAATCTGATTACTTCTCAATGATGTTTGTTCTTGTTAGCCCAATAATTGTTATGCTTGTAAGACAACTAACCAAACTAACATATTAATTACACATGGGAATTCTTTTACTTATAACTTTTAGCCAATCCATGAACATTTTCCGCCTAAAAAGTAGGGCAATCAAACCATTCTGTTTAAAATAACCATTTTGGAGCACAATGTCAGTACTTTTTCTAGAATCTAAAATAAAATAATGGAGTTTTTTTTTTTTTTTTTTTTTTTAGATTCTGAAAAAATAATCTATTAAAAAAATTTTTTTTTCAAAATTAAAAAAAAAAAAAGGGGTTTTTTTTTTTTTTTTTAATTTTGAAAAAAAAATTTTTTAAAAAAATTTTTTTTTCAAAATTAAAAAAAAAAAAAGGGGTTTTTTTTTTTTTTTTTAATTTTGAAAAAAAAATTTTTTAAAAAAATTTTTTTTTCAAAATTAAAAAAAAAAAAAGGGGTTTTTTTTTTTTTTTTTTTTTTTAGATTCTGAAAAAATAATCTATTAAAAAAATTTTATTTTCAACCGTGAGATTTATGTTAAAAATTATTTATTCTGTATATTTTTTTAATCTGATGTAATTTTAATTATATTTTTCATAAAACAAAATAAAACAATAACTATAAAAGAATCTTTATCCCTTTTAATTAACACAAGATGACCTTTTGAGATTTGTTTTTTTCTCTTTTGTTTTGTTTTTGTTTTTGCTAAAGATGTTGTTTGAGGTTGGTTTAGAGATATATTAGTCATCATTCCTCATAATGTAATTTGCCTTCAATAAAAGATTAGATAATCTACCAACTTGCATAATTGCATTAATAATCTAATGCTTTGGATATTATTGTTGGATTACCCGCACTTATGAATGCCCATTATTTATAGATTGTCCAAATAACAACTAACACTAATAACTTATAATTTTCCTCGTCCGGAAGAGATAGTTTATGACAAAGCTTTTATCTATTAATTAGTTGGAATAAAATATATTTGACCAACTCTTACATCTAAGAATAAAAAAAACATTTTTCTTTAGCAAAAAAAGAATAAAAAACATTTGACCTTAGAAACCACGAGCCGCGCAAGTCTCCTAGCGTGAGCCACAATATGAACATATAAAAAAAGGATATGTGTTATATTAAGAGGGAAAAGAAAAAAAAAAAGATATTTATCCGATAAAAATAAAATAAAATATAAAAATAAAAAGACAAAAGAGGATCTTGTGTTTGTCTCGTGAGAAAGGCGACTGAAGCGGAGCCGGTCAACTCTCTCTCTCTCTGAAAAGCTTCCTCCCTAGCATGGAGCCGACAACTGTCATCAACCCACTTGATTGTCCCAAAATACAACACACTTCTCTCCTATTTTCTCTTAATTGAAAATTTTTATGGTAGAATGTTTTATCGATTTAAATTTTAAATTTATTATAATTAAAAATTTTTATATAAATTCACATATTAATTTAAGTTAAAGAATTAAATAATGTTTAAAAATTTTTTAAAATAAAATTTTAATTTTTACATTGCAATCATATTAGATTAAAAAAAAATGTTAAATAAATTGTGTTTTTCTTTTACTAGTGCCACTTGACTCACAATCTTAAGTGCGGCCGACCAAACATAGCTCGAGTTTGGACTCATGCTTATATCATGTGTCATAACAAGTTCATCGAGCCCATTAACATTAAGTTGAAATTTAATTATTTTATGATAGAGTGCATATTAAGTAGAAAATTCATTTACATTGAAATGAAATAAAAGGATGTGTATGGCATCTACAAATACTATTTTTAAAGAAAAAAAAATACAAAATGTATACTATCATCGTGAGTTAGGTAAGTTGATCGGGTTGAACATAATAAAAAATAAAAAATGACAATAAAATAATGCTAATCATTTAACTCAAAATAAGAAATATATAAAAATAAAGTTAACTTTCATCATAATATTAGTGTTATAACACTCCAAAATAATTGATAAGTTATAAATCAATATGAAAATAAAATATATATATAACAAATTTAAATATATAAGTTATAAACCAATAAAAAAACAAATATAAAAATTGATATAACATAAAACATAATAGGGTGTTAAGTAAATCATGTAAAATATAAAATAAATATAATATATTATGAGGTAGGAAAATATTTAATTATATATATAAATAATTTGGATGGGTTCGGGTTAAGTTGGGTTAAGAAAAACTCAACCCAAACCCACTTAATTAATGATCGAATTGGGTTGATCTCTTAATCAGATTGGTCAGGTTTGAGTTATAATGGGTTGAATTATATGGGTTAATCGGGTTCGTCGGGTTGTCGCGCTTTTTTGTTCACCCCAAGTACCAATTTTAAAAACTAGTTGTTCACTAGAACGACTTTAATGTAAATATTAGGCTTAAAACGCACCACATTAGTGTTCTATTCGAATATCAATGCTCTAAAATTAGTAATCATCTAATTCACTCCTCGTGCCTAATCCCGACCTGCCATTTAGGCTTCTTTATTTTACCGATTCGAGTTTTCAATTTTAGGTTTCATAGTTAAAAGTTCTTAAAAAATGTCACATCTAACTTTTTCTGCTACAGTTAAAAACTTTTAAAAAATGTCACATTTTAATTCGAATTGAAAACTCAAATCTGTAAAGCGAACTAGGCCTTAGTATCACGCTCAGCATGGTCCAAAACAATCTCATGTTGAATCATACTCTAACCGCAAATTCTTGTGGCAAGTTGTCGTACTTCATAGACGGTTCGACTCAATTACTATCTTTAATTACATACGACAATTAAAAAAACTGATGAATATCAAACGATCCATAACTATAGCATCTTAACAGGACTGTATTTTTTATATCAAATAATAACATAAAATTATCTTTTTTTTAAAAATGAAAACAAATATTTTTTGGGCCAGCATAAAAAAGTCAAACCTTTGAACATAAGAGCCGTCACACATCATCCACGTAGGATTCTCTCCATTATATATGATCAAGCAGGCCACTCTCTTGCGTTGAGCGCGAACTAATTATCCAATTATAGTTAAAGAAAACCATAGAATTCTTTAAAAAAAAATTAAAAAAAAAACCAGAGAATTCCATCGCTTATGTGAAGCATATTTTGTCTTTTTTGCTGAATTTGTCCTTTTATGATTGTATTATTATTATTATTATGTTTGATTAAGCTATAAAACAGTCACCCCCACAAAAAAAAAAAAAAAACACAATAATATTAGTCATTTGGCATCATGGGTGATGACGCAAAAAACTGTTCCATGTGGGGGAAACAAACAAAAATACGGTTTTGTTAATGCTAAATACGTGGCATCTTATAACATATTATAAAATTATAACCAAAGTTCTAAAAAAAAAAATATTATGCAAATACCATATTACATTTTACCCCGTCACGTCATGTATGGTAAGTTTTTCCTAAATTCCGCAGGAAAAAAAAGGACTTAGTTTTAGAATTACTCTATTTGGTGATAAGTAAAAAGGGACGGTCAAACATTGACTGTTCCATTCCATGATGGAGTCACCATGAGAGCAACATTTCATCATCCCCATGAAAATGGAAAAGAGATATAAACACCAATTATCCTTTCACTCAAAATTAAACATAAAAATAAAGAAATAAATTCTTAAAATTAAAAAAAAAAAAGAATTGAAAAAACATATTGTATTGCATTTCCTAGAATTTAAAACGAACCTATATGGATTGTGGGTGGAGAGTAAAAAGGTTCCTTCTATATCTTTCTATACAATCTTAGAATCTCTCAGCTCTCTTTCTTCAATTCTTTTTTTTTTTCCCCTTTTCTTTTAATAAACAAAATGAAAAACCCTATGCCGGCTCACCAACTAGCTAACAGCCACCGCTACGGCGGCTCCGGCGACGGCACACCTACTTCTCGACGATCAGCATGCAGCACCGGGAGGGCTATAACCGAGCTGCTGAAAACCATAGAAAAAATCATCCGTCAATCCCATAATATTGTTGTTAGGAATCAGAATATTCTCATCGTCAATATCTTCCTCCTCGCCCTCCACCAAGCACTCTTCTCCGCCGTCGCCGATCTTCTCATTATCCTCCTCCTCCTCCTCCGCATCCCGCTTTACCGCCACCGACACCGCCTCCTCGTCCGCAATCTGCGCCGTCGAAAGCGGCGTCGTTGGGGATTGGCTCGCACCGGACTGCGGAGACGAGCACGAACTAACCGCCGCCGTAGTTGTGGCGGTGGCGGTGGTGGTCTTGGCTCTGGTGCTTCCGGCGAGGGAGTTCCGGTGAGCCGGACGGGGGTGAGTATGTTCGCCTGTGTAGGTGACGATGAAGAGGTCAGGATCCACGTTGCTACGCTCCACTTGCTTCCTCGCCGCACACCCCTTTGAGCTGCTGCATCGGTAATAGTTCCTTCGTACGGAAAAAACGACAACAACCAAAAAACAAAAAAGGAAAGAAAATATAATCAACCAGAAGAAAGAGAAGGTTATATAATATTGTGCAGTTTTAGGTGAGTTAATATATATGATACCTTGGGTATGGAGAGCCTTTAATTGGTTTTTGGCCGTATTTGCGCCAAGCCCATAAGTCAGAGTTAAGATTCTCGGCAGTTACTTGACACACTTGTTTCTTCAGCTGATTCTTCCTGTAAAAAGATCAAGCAAAAGGGAAACATGGTCAATTTAATTTCCTTTCTTTTACCATGCAAACGAAATAATGGTCAGATTTAATTAAAAAATATATACATAAAAATAAAACCTTTTTCTTGATCTGGGGTTTGTTGGAAGGTTGGGCGGTAATGGCATTTGTAAAGGTAGAGTGGTGGGAGCGAAAGTGCCATTAGAAGCATGAAATCCGGCCTGATGAACCTGTTGCGGTAGTAGTAGCTGATTATTCTGCTCTTTCTGTTGTTGTTGTTGTTGTTGTTGCTGCTGCTGCACTTGTGGTTGGCGTTGTTGGTCAACATGGAAATTACCCCCAAAGCCAGATTGGGGTGAGACCAATTGAGCAGTCCCAACGACGCCGTTCTGAGGCATTAGATGCTTGTATTGCTGCTCACGATGATGATGATGATGATGATGATGTTGTTGTTGGCCACTAGATCCTCCAAGATTGGGATTAATGGAGGAATTTGGAATAATATCACGGCTAGTAGTGGTGGTGGTGGGGTTGGGGAAAAAGCAGGCCGGTTTGAAGAAGAATTGCTGCAATTCTTGGAAAGCATTGTTTCTGGGCTCACCCAGCTTGGGAAAGGAAAACGGGTCGTTTTCCTCCTCGAATGTCAAAGAGGCCAACCAAGAGAGGGTAGTATTAGTACTATTACTACTACTTTCTTCCTCCTCCGACGACGTCGTTTTAGCAGTACTCACCATGGAAGATGCCGTGGTGGCTGATGATTTGCAGCTCCGAACCACGGCATAGAGATCCCAGTCGTCTGCCATTTTCAGCCGTTTTTCTGGGGGAGGGGGTTTCAGTTTTCGGTTTTTTAATTTTTGCCTTGAAAGTCTCGCCAGCACCACAATTCCTATGATCTTTTTTTATTTTAAAGGTACTGCTTTTTGGCGATTGAATAAGGCAGCTGGGTTAAGCAACGATAAGGGGAAGAGAAGAGAGAAAGGATGAAACAAAGGACGGCGCTGACTTTTGGGTGTGAGTTAAATCACAGAGACGAGAAAGAAATAGAGAGAGAGAGAGAGAGAGATTGTGGTGAGAGGAAATGGTGGAGCACTGACTTGGTAAATTATTAATTATTTATAGTGAAACAAGACCATGTTTCTTTTTATTTTAAGAAAAGGGGAAGAGAAAAAAAAATTTTAAAAAAAAGTAATGGGTATTTGTACTTTTAAAGAGAAAGGGTGTTATTGCAAAATAGAAAAAGAAAAGAAATTAAGAAAAAAGGAGAAAGGGTGGTTTTATCATTTATGGTTTTCTTTGGGTATTCATGGATTTGGAGGGTGATGAGCCTCTGAAGGGAAGAACCTTTACCCACCTTTCAGCCTTTTGCCTTTTGGGTTGACTTTTTGAAATTGTCAAACTCTTGTAAAGATGGCGTACATGCATGAGTGTACCCGACCAGTACTCGCAATCTGATTGGTCACTGGGCGCCTACGTGGAATCTTCACTAAAGTGGAGAGTTGGGCCACGCTATTTGTGTAATCGTGAAAAGCACCACCCGCGGCCATCGGGTTGCATTTGCACAACATGTCTGACTAGTGGCCTACATTCCCTTCCAAAGTGTTTCCAACAACCATCTCCGCCGGTGGGGCCTAATCTTAGAATTAGTCGCTTAAAGACAAATTATCTCTTGCCAATGTATAAATCCAATTGTACTCTACCATTAGCATATAATGAAGTGTCTTATCACTTCTCTAAAAGAAGTGTTTTTATACTTTTTTTTTTTGAGAAATTATACTAAATAATAGATTTTTAAAACTAAATTAAATGAATAATAAAATTTAAAACTATTTAAAATAAATCATGTGTCATTTATAACGGATAAAAAATCTTTATTTAATTTTCGTGAAAAAAAATCTTTTTACTCATCTACGATGAAACAATTACGCAGTAAACTCTTATTTACTTCAAATAATTATAAAATTTATTTTTTACTTAATTTAATTTTATAAATATATTGTTTACTACATTTTCTTTTTTTTAGCTAAATAAAGCGACATATTGCTTATTAAATAGAGTTTATCTTGTAGCATACATGTAAGTTTGTTACATGAATAGTATGAAAATGTTTAAAACGACAATATAAAAACAATACTAGATTATTTTGAACTTTTTTTTTTATTTTTTATTTTTGATAAGAATGAACTGTGTTTTCCTATATATTGACATTATTTGCTTGAAAAAGAAGTAGCCTAAGTTTTTTTTTTTTTTTTTTTGATGGTATAAGTAGCTTAAGTTTATTTAATACTGTAATACTAATTTAAGGGGCATAAATTAAGTCGTGTGTGAAGGACGCGCCTCTCTGCGGCTGAACATGGGAGTACGCGGAAGTCACCGTCTAAACCGTACGCGCTTTGAGCGTAGAGTACAACTTAAGATGGGCCCCACAAAAGATCCATACGAAGACCCCAAACTGGCAATCTCTCCCTCCCAAAAAACGCATTATTTTCTCTTTTCTCTGGAATTCAATGCCAATTCGCCATACATAACCAACCAAACAAACAAAGGAAAACGAAAAGTAAAAGAGAGAAAAAAAAAAAGAAAAAAAGAAAAAAAGAAAAGAGAAATAGAAATGGAAATTAAATGCAAAAGCACTTCTGTGGCACTCTGCAGTGGGAAGGCTCGGGGCTTCCAGAAGTTGTACCACGTGGAGATGGGCTCGAACCAATCGTAACCGTTGAGAAAAGTGGGCCCCACAATTAGGATTTAAGATCCGTTTAATTCACTGATTTGAGTTTTTAATTTGAATTGATATGTGATTTTATGTGAAAATTTTTTACTGTAATAAAAAAAATTAAATATAATTATTTTAAAAAAATTTTTATTATAACAAAACTCGAATCGATAAAATAAACGAGACGTAACTGATTTGGCGGGTTCCATGTCACTCCGAGAGAGGGACAGAAAGGGAAAAAGGAAAAACGTCCTTCCGTTTGATTTGTTCTGTACATTTACCTATGGTGATTTCAAGTACTTGTCGGTTTCAATTTTGCTGATGCGGTGATGGAAGGAAGGTGATGAATCTGGAGCCGTTGTTTGCTCTTCAAAAGTTGCTTTCTTTTCATTGATGTCCGAATCTTTTTGCATTTTTAACGGTGACTGATTTGGTTGTTGGTGCTACTGCATTTTTTGAGTGAAAAGTATGTTAAGTCGGTAGCCCAGGAAAGATCCAGTGCCTGCGGGATCAGCAATGGTAAAAAGCGCAAAAAAAAAAAAAAAAAAAAAAATCGGCTTCTCATACAGACCATGCACGTTTCTATATTTTAAAATTTCTCAGAATCTCATTAAAATACATAAAATTAAGAGAGTTTGTGCGGGATTATTTGATACATATACTCAAAACTCAATTCATGATTCTATTAGAATATTTTATCTCATAAAGAATTTAAATAAAAAAAATTCTTGTTAATAACTCTCACAAAAAATTTAAATCAAAACTTAAATTATAATTCAAATACACTTTTTAGAATTTTTCATAATAAATTCTAAATTAAATAACAACTGCATGCCATGACAATCCAGGTGGTTGCATGACATTTTTTTTTTTTCATATAATCATTGGCTAGAACATAACAAACAGAGTTTGATAATGTTAAAAGTAACACATAGTTTAATCTGAATAATAAATTAACATACCATATTTGCAAGTGGAAGCACATATTTTCATGGATTTTGTAGACTTAAATGAGTTTGTTTTGCTGATTAAGGGGATGTTTGGTTGGAGATTTGAATCATGGTTCATGATTCGTTACAGTATTTTATCTCACAAAAAATACACGTAAATCAAAAATTATTCTAATCATATGATTCTAATTCATGAACCAAACGTCTCATAAGTTTCTTTTGCTAATACCTGTTTGATTGACAAAGACTGATCAATTATAAAACATTCAACTTAAATTCGTTAACACACTCGTTCCTAATGAGCACTTAATACGCATAATCTAGTAAAGTTTATTCTCCCATTTTGAGTTTTGGTGTTCATAAACACATATATATAGTTTATTTTCTGATTCTTTAGTTGCACTTAGGGATTTAAAATTACTTTGTCTAAAGGATTTTACTGTGAGCAAAAGTAACACAATAATATTCGTAGTGCAATTTAAAAAAAAAAGTAGAAAAGGGTAGATGCAATAATGGGGGTCACCAAAGATGCACCAATTGACATTTCTTACTAATTAACTTGACTTTATAATTAGTAGTATAAGCAAATAATTGACTTATGTTACCCAGGAGATAATAGTAAGATTGAAGAAGGAAAAAAGTGCTCTAAAAGTGTTTTTGTTTGGTAACAAAAGCAGACTAAAAAGAGTAAGCAATAAGAGAATAATATTATCATAATAACAATATTATGATTACAAAAAAAAAAAAAAAGGAACAAGAGAAACAATAATAGAATAATTATGCTTCTAGAAACGAAGGAGATCTTCGTACATGATGTTCTATTCTTTAGCCTGCCTTTTGTTTTGGGGTTTAAAAAACATAATTATATATCGGCAAATATTTCTTAAGGTACTTTATTTAAATTATTGCTTTAAATAATTAGCGTACTTACATTTAGTTGCCTCACTCATATTGTAGTTGGCAACTGGGTGATTGATTGTAAAAGCCTAAGGAACAATTAGGCTTTAATTAAAATAAATAAATATAACATGAACAAAGATGTACAAAATTTTCGATTTCAAAAAAGAAAAAAAAAATGTACAAATTTTTATATCATTTTATATGTCAAGCATAAAGTGTGAACCTCTCTCTCTATGCTTGCAAAAAATTTCCAACCGAAACCACGAGAGAAAAACGGCTTTGATGTCATATAATTAATCTTAAACTACATACTAAATTAATAAAATATTTCCATATATACATATGCATTTTAATAAATGTAGAATGTATTCATGTGTTTCATTTTGTTACAACTCAGAGAAAAAAAGAGGAAAAAAAAAGGAAAAAAAAATTAATAGACTCTGATAATGTCCATTTTTCTCATTTATAAAGAAAAAAAAGGTTTTATTTAAATTTTTTCAATGTACCGTATGTGGGATTTTCAAAGTAGGATGAGCAGGACTATATTTTGAACTAACAAATTTGTATAATAAATACCGTTCTAAGAAAATCCAATTATGAATTATGTAGGCATC
The DNA here is from genome assembly GCF_000414095.1 of Morus notabilis. Lineage (NCBI taxonomy): Eukaryota > Viridiplantae > Streptophyta > Magnoliopsida > Rosales > Moraceae > Morus > Morus notabilis. Next base: position 241,394 of record NW_010365163.1, read on the forward strand.
GTTCATTTCACCGATTCGAGTTTTCAGTTTTAGGTTTCTACAGTAAAAAGCTCTCAGAAAATGTCACATCTAACTTTTTTTGCTACAGTGAAAAGCTCTTAGAAAATGTCATATCTCAACTCGAATTGAAAACTCGAATCCGCGAAATGAACGAAGCCGTATAGTAGTAGGTTACTGTTTGGACTAGGTTGTGTTCTCTTGGTGTACGCTTAAAGTTAGATAAGATTAGATTGACAGGGAAATGAAGATTCAATCAAGCAAGACAAAGAAAAAGGTGTGGATCAACTTTAGCTTCACATCCGGTGTGGATCAGAGGCTTAAAAAAGTTGGATAAGATGAATGATGTATATGATTGTCATTATCATGGGATCTTCTGAAGAATACGGTTTCTTCATGGAATTGGCAACTTCTAAGATGAATGAGAGGGACAAAGGAGACCCTAAAGAAGATGAGGACCGGAGGGGTTAAGTCATTAAGTTTGGCAGGAGAACATGTTTAGTGATTGTCGTGAAGATACCTTTGCTATCAAGCAAAAGCAAAAGATTGTGATCTAGAGGCAATTCAGATCCCACTACCACTTCTTTTTTTTTTTTTTTTTTTTTTTTTTTTTTTTTTTTTTTTTTT